>NC_090314.1:10880692-11133192 GCF_039906515.1 Pseudorca crassidens | reverse complement strand
CATACGGATGGGGACAGTAGTGGCTTCTGTGCTCTCCTGGAAGCCCCATGGCCCCCATTTTGACTCTTTTTTTTTTTTTCCTGGTTTTTGCTGTGCCAGGTCTTCGTTACAGCACACGGGATCTTTAGTTGCAGCATGCAGGATCTAGTTCCCCGACCAGGGATCAGACCAGGGATCAAACCCGAGCCCCCTGCATTGGGAACGCAGGGTCTTACCCACTGGACCACCAGGGAAGTCCCCCATTTTGATTCTTGATCTCTGATTGTCATCAGTTATTTCTCAGTCTTGAAAAACCAAGATGTTAGCCAAGAAAGATTTGTATTTTGGACTGAAAAGCCTTGAAAATCCTAGAATGCTAAATCTTTCTGGGTAAAATGATAGGTACTGGACATCTTTTATTTGAAGCAGAGGAAATCCTTGCAACTCAACATATTTTGCTAGGAGTGGAGAAGACTGTAGTTATGGCAAAAATTCCAGACCCTGGAACAGGTATGGTATGCAGATGTGAGGCTGTGAAGTTTAGGGACCGAGGCCTGGGCCACTGACCTGATTGTGGTATCTGGGGGAAAACTCAGGACCTGCACATAGGTAGACGACCGGAAACAACAGTAAACATTGTGGGATCTGCAGGGGGAGGAGGAAGAGTGATGAGGAGAAAGAAGTCAATGTGAGGTAGGAGCTGGGACTGCAACACAGGCCAGGCCACTCCCCCGAGGGACATGCCCTAACCCCGGCTCTACTGGAGCAGAGGGAAGAATAAGGGAAGGACTGGTCTGGAACATCTCGCGGGGGCAGAGGGCATAAACGCCAGAGAAACACAGCAAACGTAATACCAAAGAGAAGGTGTCATTGCCACACACGTAGGGGCGAGCGTTCAAGAGAACCACATCAGTGGGAAGGGGAGGCAAGGACATCAACACAGATCTTCACCTGGAAACCTTTTTCTCTAGCTGGTTAAAGTAGACTCGGGCTCCTGGAAGAAGTCCCCGTGGGGGAGGCAAGTGTGGGTCTTCAATATATATGTCCAAGTGAGGGGGGAATTCGCAGTCGGCCGTCTCCAGGGCTACGGTGAGCTTCACACATCGTCTCGTGGCCCCAGAGCTCCCTACAGAAGGAGAGGCGAGGGGTCAGTGGTCTCTCTCAGGATCACAAGGTCCCATCACTCTATTTCATACCTTTCCCCAAAACAGATGTCATTACCAGGCTTTATCCAGAGATGTGACAAAATCTCAGCTGAGAAAGACACCAAGGAGTCTGTGAAACTGGAAGGCCAGAGAAATACAGTGAGAATGGAGGCAATGAAAGCAGAGACTGGAGTCAGACCCAAGGACAGAAAGGAGTTACAGTGTCTGCCGGAACATTAACTATGAGGCCCTGGAAAGCCTTGCACTGTCTCAAACCGCACGCTAAAAGTAACAGGGTTCATGGGAAAAGCAGGGTTGTGCAGATCACTCAAAACCCACACAGCCTTGCACTCAGAGGCCTCACCAGGGAACGCCCCAGCAGAGGTGAATCTGCACTTGCATTTACACCTAGAATCTCAGTCAGTCCATTGTTCACAGCTTTGTATGCTGGGGCCCACGCCCACTCCCTTCAAATCACAGGTCCTTGAAAACTTTCACTTCTGATAGGGATCGGCTTTGTAAAAATTACACATGTAATCCAGTAGGGTGTTTGTTTGTTTGTTTACACAGGGGGGAAGTATCTCTGCAGCTTCTTCAACTGCACTGCAGCTACCCCGAAAAAGCCTACACGAGGAAAGTACAGCTGTTCCTAAAGCCATAGTTAGCCACTTCTTGCACCAAAGGAAGGTTCTTCCCTAAAGCTTTTCAGCTTTGTCCTTGTTTTTTTTGTTTCTTATATTTCCTTTTATTGCTGAAGCTTTTCCTGAACTGTGAGAAAGCCTGCTCAGTCGTTTCAGAACAGTAACATACTGGGGGAAAATCAAGTGTGAAACCCAACTTGCATCTTAGAGTGACATCATTCCTCTAGGAGCTAAATCACATGCAAGAAACACACACTGTAGCAGAGAATGGGCTGTTCATCCCACCCAACGACTGCAGAGGAAGAGAGAGCAGCCAAACTAGCTGGAGAAGCTGCTGGACATTTACTTGCCACTGAGCAGGTCAGTCAGCGAGGATTCAGGCAGTGCCCTGCTGATACCCAGCACCTCTGGGATGTCCTGGGAGCTCGCAAGTTCCAGGGTCCACTCATCCTGGACAGTGAGGCAGGACGCACAGCCAGCCAGCTCCGGAGGACGCAGTGATACGCAGGATGAACCACCCTCCTTGAACAACATTGGTGTCTGCCAGGAAATGGGGAGATGATTGTCTCTGAGTGTGTCCTGGTCCGGAGACAGGTTCCTAACATACTACGATCCAGTTTTGTTTCCTCTCTGGAGCCTAGTGAAGGAAGTGATCCAGACACAGACAGGCCTTCTATTTGATCTAAATCCACCCTTCTTCTAGGAGACCTAGAAGTTCCTCTCCAGACCCCAAGCCAAAAAATGCTTTCTGGGGAAGGGCATGGTGAACTGGGCACTCACGGGAGGGCCAGGGACCACGAGTCGGTACACTTGCCCTGGGTGCAAGAACTCAAACCAGCGGACTGAGGAGCTGAGGAAGATGAGGAGAACCTGAGGGGGAGAGCAGGGTCCCTCAGACAGGAGCTGGGGCACAGGACGTCAGGTCCCAGGTCCCAGGCCCCAGTTTACCTTCTGATCCGAGTTTTCACCTTCCCTGGGCTCGGGTGGGCCCCATCCAGTTCCCTCCTTCCTCTGGGTGCCCCCAAGCCAGCTCCCTAACACGAGGAAGCTGAGGGTGGGCTTGGGCACCTCCGAACTGGCTCCTGGGGGGACACAGAAGTTCCTCTTCATCAGTGCCTCCTTGTGGGACAGCAAGAACAGCCGGCTCTGGCCTATGTGGGGACCCTCTGGCAGGGAGGGCTCTGTCTGAGGAGGCCTTGAGGAGGTGGCCGAGTGAAGGACGGGTCTGGGCACAGACAGGATCAGGGCATCAGCCAGGAAAATCTGGACATAGACTCTGTCGGGAGAGACAAGGAATAGGTTTCTTAGCGATGCAGGCACTGGATGTTGTGGGCCCCAGAGTTCTACCACCTGCACCGGGCCCTTCCCCTTCCCCTCAGGGTCTCAGAGGACAGCCACCACCCTAAGGACCAACCTGGCCTGCTTCTTCTGCATGAAGCCTGTCATGCTCAGCTCCTTCCAGGAAGGGAAGTTGCTTCTGACATTCCTTTCTACGACCAACTGGAACCTCTCCGCCCGCACCAGGCAGCCTGGAGGAAGAAAGTTTTCTATTTTGGCAAGAGGGGAGGCTTGTGGGATGGGCAGTAGAGCCGACCGCCCTGCAGGTCTCACTGCCTGACTCAGGCCAGAGATGCTCCCCTAACACAACGTGAAGGCCTAGGCCGGAGCCCCATCTTGGAGGAGTCATACCTCCAAGGGAGAAACCATTCCATCTGCATGGCCAATCCCACCCCTGGCCACCTAGGCTGAGAGGCCTTGATTCTACTTTCTCATAAATCCCTAAAACGCCTGCTCCGAGATCTGAAAAGCTTTCCTCTCCAGGGTTTCCCTGCCTACAAACCTCAATAAGCCCAAATAAGCCCCATTACTCTTCCACACTAAGAAGGTAAGAAATGGAAGTTGTCATCCTGGTGTGCCTAGGGAGGGAGAAGTGAATGTTGGGAATTGTAGTTCTGGCCAGGAACCCCTTGCTCCTTTACACCACCTGCCAATACCAGCCTCCTACACCTCCCGCCAGACTGGTTGATCAACAGAAGCCACTCCAGCATCTCTAGTAAATCCCAGCAGTGCTTTCTGCCAAGCCCCCAGTTCGGAGAACCTCTACCCCACCACCATCTCTCTCCACCTCTGAACTCCAAACCTATGAGCCCGGGGTCAGCGAGGGGCTGCGAGGGCTTGGCCAGGAGTAGGCAGGGGAGGGAACCGCTTTGGTCCTGAAGTCGCAGACAACCTTTACGAGACGAAGGCACCAGAATCCCAAGCAGAACCTACAAGGAGACGAAGGCCGAGGCATCAAGTCTTATTAAACAGATATACTGAGCATCTACCACGTGCCAGGCACTGTGTTAACTGTTAGAGCTACAAAGTGAACCACAAAAACATGGTCTGTGACCTCAAAGAATTTATATTGAAGTGAGGTAGACAGATGTGGAAAAAATGCACCTGCATTCACACATTTAGTAGCCAGAGAGAAAGTATACAAACCGAGGTTAGAGCTAGGAGACCATGGAGGAACTCCCAAGACATAATAAGGAGTTTGGGTTTGATTTTATACACACTGGTAGAAACAAGAGAAGCAGTTAAATTAAGAGAGTTTTATAATCGATGTTCAATTGTACCCCATCCCTTTCTAGTTGCTACAAGAGAACGGATTAGAGGGGGCCAAGAAGAGGTGGAGTATTCTAGTTAGAAGGCTAGTGTAATCAAAATGACAAGAAAGGACTACGGTAGTGGTAGTCAAAATGGCAAAAAGAGGAAGTCCCCTGAGCCCCGCTGGAAACACACTTACTGGGGCCGGGTGGAAGGCAGAGGGCAGCAGACAGAGCCAGGACCAGGCCAGGCGCTGATTGAGTTGGCAACTGGGCAGGTGAGAAGCCTCTGGGAGGGGCAGAAGGGTCTTAGGGTCAAAGGAGGCCCAGGCCCTGCACTTCCCTTCCTCTTTCAGGGCGGCCAGTGTAGGGAAAGAGCAGGGGGTCTGCAGTCGAGCGTACTGTCAGAGAGAAGAGACATCAGATTATGTGTCCCCTGTGCCCGGGGTGTCCCCCAGGGCGTTAGCTCTGCCAACTCCATTCCCCCACATCCTCAGACCTTCTGCAGCGGACAGTGATGCGGCTCTTCAAGGATCTCGTTGTGTGTATTCCGACCGGGGCAGCCAGGTGGAACGAGAACCTCCAAGGTAGGGGCCAGGATTTGTAGTCCCAGGCTGGGGTTCCCAGGCGAGGAATGCTGCAGGAACTGGTGGTGTCTCAGCACATGGGGACACAGCCTTGGCCACGGAAAGAAGTGGAGTCACTTCCCCCAAAGACCCTGTCTCTCCCAGAATCTGGCTTCGCTGACAGAGGAAGTGTCCCACTCCCACCGACTCCCCAGCCCAGACCGTCGTCCTCCTCACTTGCAGGCCAGCTCCTCCAGGGCCTTGGAGGCCCACAGGTAGAGGGGAAGTCCTAACTGATGTTCCCACACCAGCTGCTCATACAGGGAGGCCCCGGGGGCTCGGTGGGAAGACTGAGTCTCAGGCATCAGACGAGAGAAGTCCTGAAGTAGAACGGCGCCACGGAGGCAGGGGGCTAACATGGGCCTTCTCGTCCCCCCACCCATTGACTGCAGGAGGTGAACATCCTGGAGCTGGGGAGGCAGAAGGGAAAAAGCAACTCAGTGATCGCAGGCAGAGTTAAATGCAGTTTTCCACTGCCTGGGTCCCAGGAGAAATACAATTTCTCCTTTACAGGTTGCTTCCCTCCAGCCCCTTATGCCTCGCCTTCCATCACAAGCCGCTCCCCTGCGGTAAGGCTTCATCTCCCAGAAGCCTCACTCAGCCTTTCTGTGGGCCCGGGGGCTCCTGGCCAGCGGGGCCCTGGCTGCTCACCTGCACTTCAGCTCCAGTTGGAAGGCCCTTCTGGAAAGGAGAGGCTCTGGACCTAACTGCTCCTCCCAGAGCCCCACTCTCTACTCCCTTCTGACCTGAGCTCTCGTCCAAATCATTCTTAACAAAAGTACCCCCGCGCCCCAACACACATTTATTATTTTTATAATCTTGCTGTAGAGGCGTCGACCTGCTGCAAAGAAGGACCAGCCCGTAAAGGTAAGACAAGCTACTGAAAGGGTCTCCTTCTGTCATCAGCCCTGGCCCCTCACATACCTCCAGACGGACTCCTGGTCGCACTACCCGCCTGAGGCCATGGAACTGCTGGTAGGCAAGGCAGAGCCCCAGCTGCCCGTCCAGCTCGTAGAGGCCCGCAGGCTGATTCAGCGTGCCAGTGACCGTTCCCTGCAAAGAAGCCAAAGGGCCAGGTGATCCCCGTTCCCATCCTCTTTGGAGACCGCCACGTTTCCTGCCCTTCGGGCTCAAGGATCTCTCCCTTATGCTCACCGTGTATGATAAGAGCCTGGAGTCCCGGACGAGACCGTCTGGACCTGGACCCTTCTTGTCTTGCGGATTGCTGAGTATGGGGAGTGGCTGGGGGTTGGTCTCCAAGGGGGCTCCTTCCAGCTCCAGTTCCAGCTCTCGCACACATTCTGGTTTCAGTGGCAAAAGCCGGGAGGAGGGACTGGTCATCCAAATCCGGTAACGGTGACCAGGGAGCTTGGACGCTCGCAGCTCCGTCAGCACATAGGCCTTATGAGGCCAAAGGGCTCGGTGCCACACCAGCTGCGCAGGGATCTGGCTTGTGCGGAAGCAGGCAACACGGTACGTGAGAGGCTTCCCATGATGCTGCCCCTCTGCCAGGGTCCCTTCCCATCACAATGTGACCCTCAAAGACCTACTCCTCGAGAGCCTTTCCTTGCCTCTTCATCTTCCCTGCTCCCCAATTAAATCTTAAGCCACAGAACTCTCAGGATCTCTCCCCTCTCATGGAAATGGAAAATATTTCCTAATCCCTCCCCCAAGGCACAAACCAGCCCTACAACTTTCTCCAAAATATATAAATATTCCTTTCAGAAAATTCTGCCCTTTCCCCATCCCACTCCAACATACAAACCAGCCATACAAACAATGTTCACTTATTTAATCAGTATGCACACGGTACGTAAGTATCCAGTATTGGGATAGATGTTAAGGGAAATATCATAGACTTCTCTCATCTCCAACATATTTCAAACCACGGGGAAACACAGACACAAACCCAAGTAATAACATGGAGCCATGTACGATCAAGTGGCAAAAACAATACACATCTGGTAAGGTTTCAGAGAAAGAAAGAGGTCGGGATGGGTTGGAATGATCAGGAAGGCCAAGTGAAAGAAGCTGAACTTGCCAAGGTCCTGAAGGCCATCTCTGCTTTGCTGACGTAGAGAGGAGAGAGGAGCGGGACTCAAGCACAGGCAACAACACAGAAATGTTCAGAACCCAGAATGAGCAAGGCCATGAAAACCCTGCCGGGACGGAGGAGGAATGGACTTGGCAGTTGCCAGAGACAGGATGGAAGGGCCGAGATGAAGAAAAAACCCAGAAATAACATGCTGAAGACTTTCAGTCTTTCGGAAAGGGAGAGACATCCAAGTAGGAAAATAAAAATGAACGGCAGAGGGTCTCCTATGGAATGGAGCAAGGTGGCTGTTGAAGAAATTTAAGCAAAAGGAAAAAAGTTACATAGATGAGACCGTTAATAAGTATAACAATCTTCTAGGGCATGTCCCTCCCAGAGCACGGCTGCCATTCTCAGGGGCTTCAAAACACACTGATGACTCTGGATACTTGAACTTCACAGTCCCCTATGCTCGGCTTCACAGACCCCATTTCTCTCTAAAACCAGCTGAGTACCACCAGTCAGACCTTGGACGTCACAACTCATCGTAAGGTATTGCCAAGATTTCACTTAAGCTTACCGCTTATGCAAAACAAGTAGCTAATGATGGTCTGACTGAACACACGAATGAATGACTGAATACTATTGCTTCTGCTCTCCCCTGCTCCCCCTGGGCTCACTAGACTTCCTCTAACCTCTTACTAGGACCTCCCAATATTGCAGCCACTTCTCCTTTATTCAGACGTTGAGGTCCTTCCCTTCCTCTGTCCGAATGCCAGGACCTGAATACCTATCCCCTGAATCCTGCCCTTTTTACCCACACTTCACCCTTGAGTTTACAGCATCACAGCCCTCTTTCCTCAACTCTTCTTCTAAGACAAAAACCCTGCTGAGGAAGACAGGCCCACACCACCCCAGGGCAAAACACGGACGCTAACCCTCTCCAGCTGCGCCTCCGTCACTGCTTAGCGATCTCTTATCCTCACCTGCCTGGCACAGCAGTTTACCCTGAACCTTTACTCCTCTCTTCAGAGTTCAGTCTTTCTAGACACGACCTCACTCCTCTATCATGGAGGTGATTCACTGGGATCATCTAGAGTGACGGTATTTCGCCAATGTGTCTCTTCAGCAGCCTGTAAACAAACCAAGATCACTCCTCCCCTGAGCACCCAGACTTATTCCAAAGCCCACCTCTGCACCCTCACAGTGCCTTGTGCATGTGCATGACTCTACTCCAGCACTTATGACCCTGAACAGTAATCATTGACTCACTTACCTGGCTGAGAGCTTCCAGAGGACAAGAGCCGTCAACTTACTCAATTTTGTGCCTCTGAAATGACCAAAGCCCCTAGCATACAGCATATACTCAATAAAGGGCCAATCTTGGTACAGGTGATACTCCAGTCCCAGACAGCCCTCCCTCTCTTCTAGGGATTCAAATCCTAGCCACCTTCAAGAACCAGATCGAGTCTAAACTCTCCCTCCTTAGGCTTCTCTCCACATAATAAACTCTAGCTAACCTGCTATAGCAGTTACAACTATACCACACAACTTGGAACTTACACACTGTTCTGTATTATGCTCTGCTTGTTTTACAAATCAATATGATATAGAATCTACAATAAGATTATAAACTACCCAAAGGGCTTGGCCTACTTTAGTTGCCCTGCAGAAATTCAAGTGCATTTCAGAGCTTTCCCCCTCGAATGAGCCAATCCTACCATGCCCAGAATTTTTGAATGCTCTAGGAGACTTAAAACATTCTAATGTAAACAATATACATAAGCTCCTCTTTAACCCAAGAGGAAAAAACAAGATTAGAAATTTGGGTGGTTTGTAAGCGTTTTCAGTTTCTTTATACTCTAATTACTGTTACTCCAGCTCATGACACACACAGATACAGGTAAGAATTCTTATAGTGCTAGTAAATTTCATAGTTTCCTTTTTCGATATGCATGTTAAAGAGCCCGTTCATCCTTTAATTGTTTTGAATGCTTCTGAAACGTTATTCAGATAATTGTATAAATCATATAACAATAATCAGTATAAAAATGAATGACTTTAAAATCATACCAGGGACTTCCCTGGTGGCACAGTGGATAAGACTCCCCACTCCCAATGTAGGGAGCCCAGGTTTGATCCCTGGTCAGGGAACTAGATCCGACATGCATGCCGCAACTAAGAGTTTGCATGCCACAACTAAGGAGCCCATGTGCTACAACTAAGGAGCTGGCAAGCTGCAACTAAAGAGCCCACCCTGCTGCAACTAAGACCCGGCACAACCAAATAAATAAATATTTTAAAAATAATAATTAAAAAAATAAAATCGTACCAGTTGATGTAAAAAGACTCAACAATAAGTACCAAGTTTTACTAAAAGTACATGTATTTCATGTTTTAATGGTGTTAAGATAACTACTCTCCTTGCTCATTCTTCTAATGCAGGGGAAAAACAAGTGATTCTGGCAGGTTTTCAAAATGGGACGCATGATACAAAAGTTGTCTCCTTGAATGAGCTGCACAGCAGGGAAGTCTACTCCCCACCTCCTGTATGTAGGGAAGGCGTCACTCACACTGTTCCCTCAACAGCACTGTTCCAGAAATAACTCTCCCCAGCTGTCCTCCTTTCCCACCTGGTTCCTCCTATGATGTTATCTTTCCTATTAGGAGCTCGTACCCCCCTCCCACACCTCCACACCCCTGAATTGACCCTAATCCTCACCTGCACGATGACAGACACATGGCTGCCAACTGGGGATGATCCACCAAGAGACAGGATGAAGTAGGCTTTCCTTCGACTTGTCACCAGAGCGCTCAATCGAACCAGCTCCCCAGCAAGGTTTGGCTGCACAGTTCTGTGCTTGCTTCTAAAAAAAAGTAGAGACAGAAGTCATTTTTATTTCTCTCTTTTTTTCTCCCCTACAAATGCCTTTCTTTCCACTATTACCTAGTAGTGATGTAAAATTTCCATAGCCCAAAGCCATTGTTCTAAAAACCTCCTTCAAACTCTACCTGCCCTTAGATAAGGCACACTTCCCTGGAAGAATCTGGCTCTTAACTTTCTGAGAGGCCCCACTGTTCCCGTGATTGGGAACATTCCATCTATATTACTCTCAATGCCTTTCTTTCCCTCCTTCCACCGACCCACCATCATCGTCCCAGTTTTACAGTGCTGCCTCCTCCCCTACACGGAAGAATTACCTGTGCCTGAGCAGGTGGGAAGCCATCTCTGGGTAGAGAACAGGGATGGGGGTGAGGGGGCCAGGACTGATGGTCAAGGGAAACACTGGCACAGGGGCACCCCAGAGCTCCAAGTGCCCTTCTCCTGAGGACTTCATTGCAGGAGGGAGGTAACTCCAGTTGGGGAACAGAAAGAGATGGCCCAACCAAGAAAGGTCCAGATCTATGAGCTAGAAAAGACCAAGGGCAAGGATTAATCAGGACCCTGGCATCCAGTCCACCCCCCTCCATCTTTGTTCCCTCAGAGACTTAATTGTCTTGCTCCCTAGACACCATTCTTATTAGTATCTGAGGGATCTGACTGCCCCCTTCCTACTCACCTCACAGCCCAGGGTACCAGTGTTATCTCTTATATAGAGGCTTCCATTCCTGCACTCTTGTTCCAAGTCCCCTGATAGGTCTGTTAGTGTCCCTAAAAGTAACAGCCGTTCCCGGGGCAGGGGGACGCCACGTGGTCCGGCCTCTTTGGTCCAATCCTGGTACGCAGTACTGCTCCAGGACAGGTGGCTGCAGCATGGGAGACGTTGGTGGGTCCTGAGGTCCTTTACTGAGACAAAGCTGCAGAGTGAAGGGAACAGAGGTTTCGTAAAGCTATGTTCAAGCCTAGGAATTTTATCCTCAACCCCAACAAATCCCCCAAGATCCCAAGGAAAGATCAATGGGGAACCTGGACTAAGAAAGTTTGATTGATTGAAAAAACTGGGAGTGAGGGCCTAAGAAAATGAGGATGGGGTCTGGGTCCAAACACTGGGTAGTACCTAGGGAAGGCAGGAAGAAAGTCTGTGCTGAATCATATCTTGAACAAGACAGTGCCACAGAGAGGACCCAGAGAAATGGAGTGGGAATGTAAGAGCAGCCTGAGGAGATGAGCAGGTGGGGAGAACATTTTAGAGACAACACAAACTGCTCCCCTGACAGCATCTCAGCTCTCAGCTCCACAGAGAACTTCAGTGGGGGCACTAAGGCATCTGCCTAATGGCTCAACCTCATTGGCCCCGGCCAGGTTTCCTTCCTAGTCTGGAGTATCACAGTACTAGAGACTGGCTGGGAAGCTGAGGCTGAGGTGGGAGTTGATATCACAAGCTCCCAAATCTCAAGAGATGTTTGAGATCAACCATTCTTAAGCAAAGTGCCGCAACACTGCTGAGTCACTACCAATTGTGAGGTATATCACAGAGAATGTGATACAAGTTAAATTATCAAAGTGGTGATAGATTCACATTTTTGTAATACCATTATTATATTCCCACGGTTTTTTCACTCATCTCCACTCCCATGGTTTTTTCAGCGGAAAAGAAACAGGATAAGGTTACAAAACATGACAATTTATCCTCCTTGTTGCACTCATGAACATAAGCTACATGTGAGTGCTAAAGATTAGAAATGCTGTTCTAGATGGCCCACACCCCTTCCACATCTGCCTCATTCTTCCCCAATGACTTCAGAGCAGATAAAAGGCAAAGACAGAAACTAACATCGTTGCACCCCTGCTATACACATACTGTACTGGGTCCATTCACACTCAATATTGCATTGAATCTTCACCAAAAATCCCTGGAAACAGACCAATGAGGAAATTTACAGAGGTTCAGGTACACAGTGGTGCAGGTGGCAAAGCCAGGTATGTCTCACTCAAAAGTCTTTTTGTCTTTCCCTACTTCTGTAAAAGCCTAGGAAAAAACAACTGGAGGGAACCGTGCCTTTACCCTAGGCACCTTCAGGACAGAAAACAGTAAGGATAGGGGTCACTTTTCTCAGATTCTTCAGGGTTTGGGTCAGGGAACTGAAGGTGATAACCACAGACCTTTTGCATGGGCCACTGCCCTCCAACTTTCAAGGCCACCACAGTACCTGGCACACAGCAGGCACTCAGTGAAGGGAAATGGAAAAATGAATGAATATTTATACCTGTCAAATAAATTTTACTCTATCTTCATCCACCATCTTCTACATATTGTGCTATCTAGTCTACATTTATCCTGAAGAATAACAAGAAACTTAAACAGGTTGCAAGTTTTCTAAAAATTGCTGACTTACCACTTTTCAATTATTCTTTTTGGATTTTCAGTTATTATTGGGAAATAACAAAATAAACAAAGCTAAACAGATTTCTACCTTTTTTAAAAAAAGAAAAAAGTGATACGTTTAGTCACGTAACAGAATACCACACGGCAGTTAAAATAAATGACCTAGAGCTATCAATGTGAATAAATCTCACAAGCATAATGCTAAGCACAAAAAAGCAAACCGCAGATGATATACAAGGTATGGTACCATTTATACAAAGTCTAAAGGTATGTAAAACTACTGAATATTGCTTAGGGATAGATGCATGGATAGAAAAAATATAAAGATATTCACAAGAATGATATACCCTCATACTCCAGATACTAGTTACTTCTATGAGGAAGTAAGCAGGTTTCTTTTTGCAGAACTTTGCGGAGCCTTTAACATGTCAATGAGCCTCATGATTCTCCTAGAGAAGTTTATCTTATGCGATGTCTCTCAAACTTATTTGGCCATGCAACCCTTTTCCTGTAGTACTTTATTAACATTGCCTAGAACGGTTTAGGAATGGTAGTATAGTGTTAAAAAGGACAAAACCAAAAAAGCACCTTCAGAAGACCTCAAACTCAGGTCTTTCAAAATCAACGATCTACACTTGCTGAAGTCACAGTCTGTATCTTAGTTTCCTAATGCACAAAACGAAATAGTATCAGCCTCTCTCCCCACTTTGAGGGTTCTTTTTCCGTATTTTCTATCTTCTCACGCCCCTCTCCTTGTCTCTAAACTTGACTTGAGCCAATTAAGGAGAACTACAAGAAAAGGAAAGCAGCTTGATGGAGAATGAGAAAGACTGGCAGAAGGGGTTTTCTTTAGGCCACCTTTTTCTCCCCTTAAGTTTCCCCTTAGTCAACTCAAATGGTAAGTCCTTCTTTTTCAATCCCAAATTTAACTTTCCTGGGAATCCCACTTCTCCTTACCTGTAGCTGAGGGGCAGTGTTAAACCCTGGTTCCTTCCCTGGGGCAACCAGACAGTCTTCACACAGTCAATTACCAACTGAGTCAACTGGACATCAGGCTCCTTGCCAGGTGGACACAGGGTCTCTTCGATGAAGGCCTGGGCAGCCTCAAGCCAGGCTTGCTCCTGAGGAAAGTGAAGCGAGTTCAAACACCTTCCTGACCATCTTGCCCACCAAGGAAACTGGGGAATAATAATGGAATAGATTTTTTTAAAAAATCAAGAGGGAGGACTTCCCTGGTGGCACAGTGGTTAAGAATCCACCTACAGATGCAGGTGACATGGGTTCAATCCCTGGTCCTGGAAGATCCCACATGCCGCGAAGCAACTAAGCCTGTGCGCTACAACTACTGAGCCCGCACACCGCAACTACTGAAGCCCAGGTGCCTAGAGCCTATGCTCTGCAATAAGAGAAGCCCCCGCACTGCAACGAAGAGTAGCCCCCGCTCGCCGCAACTAGAGAAAGCCTGCGTGCAACAACAAAGACCCAACACAGCCAAAAAAAAAAAAACCAAAAGTCAACCGGGAAAAAATGAAGATGTAAAGTAAAGCAGTTTAGAGCTTGAAGAAACCTTAGAAGTCTTAGTTTAGCCAATCAACTTAGACAACTGGCCATCCAGCTTTGGTCTTGCCTCTTTCTTTAACAAACCTGTACCGATCCTTAAAGTGCTCAATTAGAATAAATATTCCTTGTGAACTCTTCTTTGAGCATCCCCGGCAGAATGCTGCTCCCTCCTTGGAGCTCCCACAGTACCTTGCACGTGGAGCAATGACCACCAGATACAGTGGCAGCCCACCTTCTATGGGGTCTGATTCTAAAGCCAGCAAGTTTAAAAACAAGACTGGTCTAAGGTCACCCTCAAAAAAAATCCTTTAAATTGCTCAAAAGGAATAGTACGTAACACTACAGTAATATGTATATGGAAATGGCAATGTGCCTAATAACAGACATTCCATAAAAGGACATAAGCAGAGGGATTTCCCTGGTGGCGCAGTGGTTGGGAGTCTGCCTGCTGATGCAGGGGATACGGGTTCGTGCCCCGGTCCGGGAGGATCCCACATGCCGTGGAGCGGCTGGGCCCGTGAGCCATGGCCGCCGAGCCTGCGCGTCCGGAGCCTGTGCTCCGCAACGGGAGAGGCCACAGCAGTGAGAGGCCCGCGTACTGCAAAAAAGGACATAAGCAGAGTATAATTTTTAAGCATCCCCCTCTTTTTTTAGTGGAGTGTATACATCTGAGTGCCTATAAGCTAAATATATATGAGATACAATGCCACTGGAATTGTTTCCTGTTCTGTCTTTGTAGCTAAGATGTGGGCTTCCTAAGGAGGACAGGAACGATCTCTGTATATGTACCAGAGTCTGGGGACATAGTAGCCTTTATATATAGATAACTCTAGGGGAGGGGGCCAGTTTAGCCTACTCCTAGTGCTAAGCAGATTTATTTTAAAATTCTGACAGAGTTCAACAATACTTAATGACCTTTACCCTTCTTGATCCCCAGTAATAATTCAAAACCATTATAGCTGTATCCCTGCTCCTCCAGTCACTCCTCCACATCCAGTTAACCTTTAGCAGCTTGAAAACAGCTTGAAAAACCAGTGTTCAAGTTCTAGATGACTTCAGTGTCCTTGTGGATGGCCCTATCATTGACTTTCACCTTCACCCCATCTCAGTCAAACACTCTTGTTCATGGTCAGTGTTGTCAAAATTGGACCAGGTTATCACTCAGAACTGCCCACCAACATCACACTCCCACTTTTTGCCTTCCTCTCTTGATCTTCTCTTTTAGCTCCTATTCCTGAGGACCTGTCCATTGGCACACTGAATACTACTGTTTCTCAAAGTGGTACTGATGCCTCAGAATCACCAAAGTTCTGTTTAAAATGCAACTGATATTTAGGTGATCCTGTCTATTGACTCAGAAGCCAGGAGTGGGTGGGATGGGGGGATTTAGCTCCAGAGTGTGTTTTGAACTTGGGTCCTGTGTAGGGAAAGGAAGAAGTGAAAGAGGACATCCACATGTCACGGCAGAACTATTCGGTTGAGGGTGCTATTTGCCAAGTTAGTGAACATTGGAAGAGGGGTGGATTTTCTGAAAAGCTCAGTGTTGGGCATATGTGGTGCCTGTAGGTTGGCCAGATGGAGACTCTGGCAGGCAGATGGATATAACTAGAGCTCAGGAGAGAGATCACAGTCAAAGTAGAGATTTAGGAAAAATCAGCATCTATCACTGGCTATTAAAGCCATGCAGTCAGTGGATGAGGTCGAGAAGAAAGTGTACAGTGTTCTCAAACTTCGGCCTATATCAGTATTAATCTGGGGAGCTTACTTAATTTAGATGCTATCTCCTCAGTATCTTTTTACTCTGTTTTCACCTCTGGAACCTCAACATTGCTGCCATGGTCAGGGTCACTACCATCTCTTACTACATTTAAATCACAGCGTTCTAACTGATACTCTCTAGTCCAGGGGTCCCCAACTCCCGGGCCATGGACCGGTACCGGTCGGTGGCCTGTTAGGAACCAGGCAGCATAGGAGGAGGTGAGCAGCGGGCGGTGAGCAAGCGAAGCTTTATCTGTATTTACAGCCACTCCCCATTGCTCGCATTATCGGCTGAGCTCCGCCTACTTTCAGAGCAGCGAGGGCATTAGATTCTCATAGAAGCAAGAACCCTACTGTGACCTGCGCACGTGAGGGATCTAGGCTGTGCACTCCTTACGAGAATCTAACGCCTGATGATCTGAGGTGGAGCTGAGGCAGTGTGACGCTAGCGCTGGGTAGCAGCTGCAAAAACACATTATCATTAGCAGAGAGGTTTGACTGCATAGAGACCATAATAAATCAATGTGCTTGAATCATCCCGAAACCATCCCCCCCCAAAAAAGAAACTGTCTTCCACGAAACCGGTCCCAGGTGCCAAAAAGGTTGGAGACCACCGCAGTCCACTCTCTACTCTGCTACCTCAGGAAACGAAAACAAAACTTATCCACTCTTTTGCTTAAAACCCTTCAATAACTCCCAATTATCCTCCGGTTGAAATCACTGCCTACCAAGACTTACGAGGCTGTCACCTTTGAGCTCTCCACCACCACCCAGCTGAACTTTCTGAGTTTTTCAAAGACACCTACTCTGTCTCTTGCCTTTGAACATGTTTTTTGCCTCCGCCCTGAAACCTCTTTTAGCGCTTTTTTTTTTTTTCTTGCTAACTCCTGCACGTACTTCGGGTCTCAGAAGCTTTTCCAGATTATCGGTTACCCCTTTCCCATACAGCTGCGTCAGAGGTCTCCCCCAGGAATCTACACCCCCACAGTTAGCCGTTCGTCGGCTCCTGGCTTCCCATTGGGCTTGAAGCCTAAAGAGTGGACAGAGGTGTATTTATGGTTCACAGCCGGCGCCACAGCCATAGTGGAATAAATGTAATCGCAGAACCAGTGAGAGGGGCGGGACGAAGAGCCTCACCGTCCCCCCTCGCCTGGGGGCGGCCAGCTAAGTCAGGGAGGCAAAGAGGCAAGGTGGAGCTTACAGGAGCAGAAAGAAAATACGGAACAGGCAAGAAAAAAGGGACGAGGGGCAGAGAACAGCACTCACGGAGCCATGAGCCTCAGCCCGGCAGGCAGCCATAATGCCCCGGCGACTCCACCCCCTGGAAAGCGCGCCGAGGCTCTAAGGCAGGCTGGCCCGTGACGTCATCGGCGGGCGCCCCCCTGGCTCCACCTCCGACTTCTCCACGTTCAGCGTCAGGACCTCTCTGCTCCACTGCCACCTCTGTCTCCGACTCTGGCACTCCGACTCTGGCACCCCCCAGCCTCTTCCCCAGTGATATCCTGTCTGGTATCCGTGGGGTGGCGGAGCTCAGGAGCTCAAACACAGCCATTCTAGCTGGTAATTCCTATGCATCTTTCCATCTCCCTGATTCTGCCAAGCAGAGAGGTGTTTCCTCCTTAATGCAGCACATCATCCATACTTGCTTTATGGCCTTAACTCATTGCTGTAATTGTTTAACTATTTTCCCCACTTGACTGTGAGTACCTAGAAGCTTTATTCTATTCTTTGTATTTGGTGCCTAGAACAGTGCTTATTGTTAAATAAGAACTTGATAAATTTTTGTGGATCTACTAATAAAAGCCTCTGCTCTCCCTAATTTAGTCAACCAACCAATCAATCCATGTCTTAATAGGCAGTGGAGTGCACAGAATTCATGCAACAATGTGTCAGGCACTGTTCTAGGCTTTGGGGATACAGCAGTGAACAAAGCAGATAAAAATCCCTGCTCCCATGGAGGTTACATTCTAGAACATGGAGACTGACAGTAAAAAAAGGTAAAATGTGTAGAATGTTAGTAATAGGTGCTATGGAATGCAGGGGGCGGTGTGGTGTGTCCCTTTTGTATAAAGAAGGCCTTACTGAAAAGGTGACTTTATATTAAAGAATTGAAAGAGATGAAGGATTCATATGATGGGGATCAAAGAGAAAGAATGGACAGGTGAAACAACAAACACAAAGGCCCAGCGGTGGAAAGAAATGCAAGAAGTCAGTGAGGCTGGAGGGAAGGAGGGGAAATTAAAGACATAAAGTAAAAGAGAGGCATTTAACGCCATTGTACACTTATAGGAGCTTCAAACTGTTTTTGGAGCAAGATAGAATAAACATTGACTATAATATAGTAAGTATAAACACTTTAGACAATAAGAATGCTCTAGTCATAACGGGAGAATAAAGACTTTAATTCTACAAGTTATGGTATCCCCTAATTCAGCTTCATTCAATGCAAGCTCTCTATTCCTTATTGCATGAACTAGTTATGCACTGTGGTGCTAAGTTATTTATAAGACAAATCTTTGTTTGCAGTTATTTCCCATTATTACATCAGAGATGTGTTCCTTCCCTTTTCACCAAAACAACAGCAATGAGAGATTCCCCCAGAGAAGCTGAAACCTCTCTCCTACTCCCCTCCAGCCACACTGGCTCCCTAATTAGAACACCAGTCAGAGCCTAGTCAAAATCCCAAACCTAATCATTCCTTTTGCATTCAATATTTCTTAACTCTGGAAGAGCCCCCCCCCCCGCCACCGTTTTTTGTTTTGTTTTGTTTGAATTTTATTTACTTTTTAAAACAGCAGGTTCTTATTCGTTATCCATTTTATACATATTAGTGTATATATGTCAATCCCAATCTCCCAATTCATCACACCACCACCACCACCCGCCCCCGCCACTTTCCCCCCTTGGTGTCCGTACGTTTTTTATCCACATCGTGTCTCAATTTCTGCCCTGCAAACCAGTTCATCTGTACCATTTTTCTAGGTTCCATATATATGCTTTAATATACGATATTTGTTTTCCTCTTTCTGACTTACTTCACTCTGTATGACAGTCTCTAGATCTATCCACGTTTCTACAAATGACTCAATTTCGTTCCTTTTTATGGCTGAGTAGTATTCCATTGTATATATGTACCACATCTTCTTTATCCATTTGTCTGTCAATGGGCATTTAGGTTGCTTCCATGTCCTGGCTATTGTAAATAGTGCTGCAGTGAACATTGGGGTGCATGTGTCTTTTTGAATTATGGTTTTCTCTGGGTATATGCCCAGTAGTGGGATTGCTGGGTCATATGGTAATTCTATTTTTAGTTTTTTAAGGAACCTTCATACTGTTCTCCATAGTGGCTGTATCAATTAACATTCCCACCAACAGTGCAAGAGGGTTCCCTTTTCTCCACACCCTCTCCAGCATTTGTTGTTTGTAGATTTTCTGATGATGCCCATTCTAACTGGTGTGAGGTGATACCTCATTGTAGTTTCGATTTGCAGTTCTCTAATAATTAGTGATGTTGAGCAGCTTTTCATGTGCTTCTTGGCCATTCATATGTCTTCTTTGGAGAAATGTCTGTTTAGGTCTTCTGCCCATTTTTGGATGGGGTTGTTTGTTTTTTTAATATTGAGCTGCATGAACTGTTTATATATTTTGGAGATTAATCCTTTGTCCGTTGATTCGTTTGCAAATATTTTCTCCCATTCTGAGGGTTGTCTTTTCGTCTTTGTAGTTTCCTTTGCTTTGTAAAGGCCTTTAAGTTTCATTAGGTCCCATTTGTTTACTTTTGTTTTTATTTCCATTACTCTAGGAGGTGGATCAAAAAATATCTTGCTGTGATTTATGTCAAAGAGTGTTCTTTCTATGTTTTCCTCTAAGAGTTTTATAGTGCCCGGTCTTACATTTAGGTCTCGAATCCATTTTGAGTTTATTTTTGTGTATGGTGTTAGGGAGTGTTCTAATTTCATTCTTTTACATGTAGCTGTCCAGTTTTCCCAGCACCACTTATTGAAGAGACTGTCTTTTCTCCATTGTATATCCTTGCCTCCTTTGTCATAGATTAGTTGACCATAGGTGGGTGGGTTTATCTCTGGGCTTTCTATCCTGTTCCATTGATCTATATTTCTGTTTTTGTGCCACTACCATATTTTCTTGATTACTGTAGCTTTGTAGTATAGTCTGAAGTCAGGGAGTCTGTTTCCTCCAGCTCTGGTTTTTCCCTCAAGACTGCTTTGGCTATTCAGGGTCTTTTGTGTCTCCATACAAATTTTAAGATTTTTTGTTCTAGTTCTGTAAAAAATGTCATTGGTAATTTGATAGGGATTGCATTGAATCTGTAGAGTGCTTTGAGTAGTATAGTCATTTTCACAATATTGATTCTTCCAATCCAAGAACATGGTATATCTCTCCATCTGTTTGTATCATCTTTAATTTCTTTCATCATTGTCTTATAGTTTTCTGCATACAGGTCTTTTGTCTCCCTATGTAGGTTTTTTTTGTTGTTGTTGTTTTTTAAATAGATTTATTTATTTATTTATTTTTGGCTGCGTTGGGTCTTCGTTGCTGCCCGTGCGCTTTCTCTAGTTGCAGCGAGCGGGGGCTGCTCTTCGTTGCAGTGCACGGGCTTCTCATTGCGGTGGCCTCTCTTGTTGCAGAGCATGGGCACGGGCTTTAGTAGTTGTGGCACGTGGGCTCAGTAGTTGTGGCTCATGGGCTCTACAGCGCAGGCTAAGCAGTTGTGGCACACGGGCCTAGTTGCTCCGCAGCATGTGGGATCCTCCCGGACCAGGGCTCCTGCATTGGCAGGCAGATTCTTAACCACCGCACCACCAGGGAAGCCCCCTAGGTAGGTTTATTCCTAGGTATTTTATTCTTTTTGTGCAGTGGTAAATGGGAGTGTTTCCTTAATTTCTCTTTCAGATTTTTCATCATTAGTGTATATGAATGCAAGAGATTTCTGTGCATTTATTTTGTATCCTGCTACTATACCAAATTCATTGATTAGCTCTAGTTTACCAAGTCCATTAAAGTGTGCCCTATATCCTGGGATTTACCTCTGCTAGTTCATAGGAGGGAGAGTTGAGTTTAGGCTACAGTGATCAGACTGTAAGTTGAACTGGATCCACCAGCACCCTCGTTGGTGTGATTTAAATGTCAGGTTAGCAGCTTAATCTGGTGGCAGCATGCAGGATCAAATGAGAGGGCCACAGAGTCTGTCAAAGAGTGGGGTAAGTATGGAGGATTGGGAGCTGTCTCAGATCCAGTGATTTTGAATAAGCTACACTTGTTCAGGGGGCAGCGGGAGATATAGGACCCAAGTCAGGAGAAGGATCAGGGACAAACTGATGAATCTGGAAGTCACTTTTCTTGTCCCTACATGGTCAAGCCATGACTGTCATGGCACTATGGAAAAATTATTTCAGGTCTCAGTACAATGAGGGTCTTTTACTTTGATATGTCATCTTTCCATAAATTATTGTTTTTTATGTGCGCAGAGAGCATGTCCTAGGGGTCATTAACTTACTGAGCTCACTGGGCAGGATGTGGGTCTCATGCCACCAGGGTTTTATTTTTGGGGGGCATGTCTCATGCTTCTGTTGCATGGTTTGTTGCTAAGCAGGCCTGCTTGGTTTTGTGGTTAAGCAAACCTGTTTTCTTGAGTGATCATTAACTTACAGGGGTCTCCCATACTTTTTTCTTTACTTGCAATCCCCTAGTGGGATTAACTATTTAATTACCTAATTTGTCCCTTAACTCTGTCCCTATCACAATCGTATATGTATATAGTATGAGAGTTTAAAAAAATGTGCCAAAAAACAGTACAAAGCTGCTAAGTGTTTGAGTTACAAAACTAAGGAACGAGAGCATGGCAATGAGCCTCAGCTTCCACATCTGTAAAACAGGGTTTTTGTGAGGATGGGCGAGATCATGTAAAGTACCTTAATGGGTGCTCAATAAATTCTTCCAATCATTATTATTGTCACTGTAACTAGCCAGAATACAGAAGTTAAAAACATATCCCTCCCCAACTTCCCTGGTGGTCCAGTGGTTAAGCCTTAGTGCTTCCAATGCAAGGGTCATGGGTTCGATCCCTGGTCGGGGAGGTTCCACATAGCGATCAGGGTGCGCCCTGCCCCCTGCAAAAAAAAAAAAAAAAAAAATATATATATATATATATGCCTCCCACCCTGCTAAGAATTAAATAAATGAATTCATTCAGAAAAGATAAAAGTGAAAGAAAGCCAAGGGAGTAGGGGGAGGGTAAACCGAGTCCTGGACAGGTAAGGTGCTCTCTCCGTCAGAGCTCAAGCTGGCTGCACGGATCTGACTGTATTTTCACAAAAGTTAAAAGACCCCGGCGGGCAGGAGGGGGCGGGGGCGTTCTCATGCTTCGCCTCTTCCTGCGGCGCACGCGGATGACGCAAGTGGGCGCGCCAGGATTCCAGGAGCTCAGGGACTGCGAGAACGGCTGCCACGTGCGTATGGTTACCGCGCGCAAACCCGGATACCCCTATATGTTTCACCCCGTAGCCACCCACCCAAAGCCTGATCCAAGCCGGTGCAGGATCCCCACCAGGCCGAGCTGCGCCCAGCGGGCGCCTGGGTGACCGCGTTAGTGCAGGTGTCCATTCGCGTTTGTTGGACGCCTGGCAGGGGAGACCCCACGTAAACTCATCCCCTGTATGACCATTCATTCAACCAAGAAAAAATCCGTTGACAGCCTGTTTTATGTCAAGTACCATGCTGGTCTTTGGGGAGACAGCCCTGATGTAGACAATCCTGTCTTTGTGCTCTTGGAGATATTGTTTCACTGGGAATGATAGACGAAAATCAACTGGTATAATAAACAAAATGATTTCGGGTTGTGATAATTCCTGTGAAGGAATTATGGTATGGAGGACAACTGAGGCGCCTAACTTTAAAAAGGGTCATAAGGGGAATTCCCTGGCAGTCTAGTGGTTAGGACTCAGCGCTCTCACTACCGAGGGCCGGGTTCAATCCCTGGTCCGGGAACTAGGATCCCACAAGCCACGAAGTGCGGCAAAAGGAAAAAAATAAAATAAAATAAAGGGGTCATAAGCATTGGGTGGGGGCGCTGAGAATGGGAGGAATCACGATCTGGCAGGAACATTGGTTGCTGAAATGAGACCTGGCCTGGAACTTGTCAGTCTACAAGTTTGAGATTTTTTGGTTTTTAAGCCCCAGATATTGTTCTAAGCCTTGGTAATCCGATGGAGGTAAAATAGCTACAGTTCGTGCCCTCATCGAGATTTTGCTCTAGTGGGGAAGGCAGAGCTAAAAATAAAATGTCAGATAGTGATAAATACCATATAGGAGATTAATATAAGACCATCTCATAATGGCTACTTCAGAGCAGTTGGTCAAGGAACGCCTTTTCAAGGAGGTGAATTTTACCTGAAATTTAAATAACAAGAAAGCTAGCCATGCAAATAGCAGGGTGAGAAAAATGCCTTTCGGAACTGAGCTTGGCAAGTTAGAAAACAGTAATAGAAAAGAAGCCAGTGTGATTGGTGCACTGTAGGCGAGAAGGAGAGTGGTGTGAGATAGGGTTGGAGAGGTAGGCAATGGCCAGACAACATAAAGCAGGGTACTGAGTTGGAATGTTATACCGTGTGTGATGAGAAGCCATGATCTCATTTATGCTAACTTGTGGCGAGTGGATTGTGGTTTGGGGCAGCGGTAGGATCAGGGGTCCTGGTCAGGAGGGCTACTGGTGCATTAGTCCAAGTGAGTCCTGGTACTGACTTGAACTGGAGTGACGGTAGCAAAGAGGAAAGGACGTGGACAGATTTGGGATATGTTTGGAAATGGATTCGCTGGCAGATTGGGTATAGAGAGGGCTCAGGGAAAGAAAAATTAAGATCGACTCCTGTGTTTTTGACTTGAGCAACAGATTGGATGATGGTGGTGTTAACCGAGATGGGGAAAATGGGGGGAAACCACAGGTCTGGAGAAACGATAAATCAAAATTTCTGTTTTGGCCAGAACAGGCTATCTGTGTTTATGAGACATCTATATGGCAGTGTCACCTAAGCATTTGAATGTACTAGTTTGGAGTTTCAGGGAGAGTCAGAGTTGGATAAAGTTATGGAATGTTGGCAGATAGTAACTCGAATCATGTGAAATGGCCATTTTGAGTCAAAAATGGTTGAATGCTGGCAGTTTCATTGGTTCAGTCTCATAGATTGTATTTAAAGCCACAGGTCCGGATGAAGTCTCTTAGGAAGAACATTTAGAGGGAAGAGAAGAAAGGGCACAGTCTTGGGCACCCACCATTTAGAGGTGGAGCAGAAGAGTCGGAGCCAGCACAGGTGACCGAGAAGGAGCAACCAGAAGGGAGAGGAATATCAGGAGAGCGGTGTCGAGAAGCCAAGAGAGGAGGGTGTTTCAGGAAGTAGAGAATGAATAAGTCAAATGCTGCTGAGAGGTCAAATAAGGTAAGAAGTTAAGTGACCTCTAGATTGGCAACGTTGCAGTCTTTGGTGACCTTGACAGAATAGTCAAAGTCAGCCTTGAGTAAGTTAGATTTGAGATGCCTATGAGTTGTCCAAGTGAAGAAGCGAGGCAATGAGCTTCCTTTCCTCCCACTTCCTTGGGAAGAGGGCGTGTACACCTGGGAGACGTGTGTGTGTGTGTGTGTGTGTGTGTGTGTGTGTGTGTGTGTGTGTGTGTGTGTGAGAGAGAGAGAGAGAGAGAGAGAGAGAGAGAGAGAGAGAGAGGGCGGGGTTGGGGGGGAGAGAAGGAGAGGGAGGGAGGGAGGGAGAGAGAGAGAGAGAGATCAGAGCTGAATGAATGGTGCAGATCAGAAGCCCTCAGCTCTGCTAGGAGGGAGGTGGCCCTGAGCACTGGCGCAGTGATGGAGGCCTCCCAGAGTTGGTGAGACCTGTACTCACTTTGACAAATGGGAAAGCTTTGGACAGGATAGGGATAGGCATAGGCATTCTAGGATGGGGCAAAGGAATGGCGAGGAGGCTAGGCAGGGTTTAGTGAGTAAAGCCAGGGTCCTATCGAGAAGCAGTGGGATCAGAAGTTGAAAAGTAGTTGGGGAATAGATGTGGAGAGCCTTTGACTGTCAGGCTAAAGGCTTTGGATTTACCTTGAGCAGGGAGATAATATTTTGAAACAGTGAAGTAGAGGAACTATCATTTGACTTCACTGGCCAGCCCCATCCAGCTCATCCTTCAGGTTCACGCTTAGATGCCATTTCCCTTAGGAAGGCTTTCCCACTCCTAAAGTGCTAGGTTGGTACCCACAGTCCTGTGGCCTTGACCACACTGGACGGGAAATGTCTGGATACATTTATGCCTCAGTGCCCCCACTGCTTTCCCCCACCACATCCCTAATGCTTCCACAGCCTCAGCTGTCCTTGAAACTTGAAATCAGTTCAACAGATAGGCTCTAGTGAATGTTATTTTTTCTAACTCATCTCGCCAGCAAAGGACACCTACAGAGATGTCCTCAGTCCTTCACTTCTATGTCCGTCCCTCTGGCCACGAGAGGGCAGCCTCTGAATATACTCAAAGGAAGCTGCAAGGGGAACTGCCAGAGCTGCAGGGTGTCAAGACCGAGCTGTGCTACAATGTGAACTGGACAGGTTGGGCCACTTACTGGATTCTTCGGGAGAGGTGCCAAGTGCCAGGGGCAGTGTCTCAAGGTGTCCTTGCCCTGTCTCCCTGCAGCTGAGTCCTCCCCGAGCGCCGAGGAGATGAAGAAGCTGACGTGGCTGTTTGGCTGCCCCTTGTTACTGGACGATGTCGCTCAGGAGTCCTGGCTCCTTCCCGGCCCCACTGACCTGCTGCTGGAGGTCGGGCCCAGGCACGTGTCTCAGCCTCGGGTAGCTCGTTCCACGGTCCAGAGCCCGTCAGCCTTTCCAGACACACTGCCACCCCTTCCACTTTCATTCCTCTTCCTCCTCTTGTGGTCCTTGGGAGACTAGTTTTCCCTTCATCCTACTCCCCGCCTAGAAAGCTGGGCACATGCTTTCCCCATGTGGGAAGATACCTTTGAAGACTGAGCCAGCTGCCAGGCATGTTCTGGAAATATGACACGTTGTATCCTGAGAAGTTGAAATTGAAGCATTTTGTTGCTACAGAACAGTTACGGTTTGATTTGAATGACCTTTGAAAGCAGGTTTCTTGGTGCCCAGGTCTGAGGCTGGAGGCCAGCGGTGTGGGCAGGTGCGGGGGGGTGGTAAGTAGAGGTGGGAGATTGCCCGGACAGCAGTGGGCAGGATCCACCTTCTCAGCTGGGGCTCTAACCATCTGGTCCTAACCAATCCACAGGCTGAACTTCTCCACGCCAACATCCAGCAACATCGTGTCAGTGTGCCAGGCTGCGGGGCTGGGGGCCGTGGACCGCGTGGAGCCGACCCGGCGCTACCTGCTCTCGGTGAGCTCGTAGGCAGTCAGGTGGGCATCAGGAGGAGGAAGCGGAAGAGATTTTGGGTCCTAAACTCTAAGGAAACGCTGGGAAGCAGGGAGAGGAGTTCCTGCGTTGACGCCTGCCCTGTTTGCAGGTTGTTCACTGCCTGAGGCCACCTGGTCAAGGAGTGAATAGGACAGAAACCCAGCCTGTGCTCCCTTACTAATCTGTGCGTGCTGACAGGGACTCATGCCTGGAAGGAGCGTCTTTTTCTAATCTGAACAAAGATGCCAGAGAGGCTAGCAGTGGGCTGGTCCTGTGTGGTTTGGAGGACGAGGGTGGACCATCTTGTCCATTCTTCAACCCTGCACCCCTCGCCTTCTGTGTGTGTCTCCACCCCTAGTTTGCCCACCCGCCTTCGGCTGAGCTAGAGGCCGTCGCCCTGGCTACCCTGCATGACCGGATGACGGAGCAGCACTTCCCCTGTCCCATCCAGAGCTTCTCCCTGGGGTGCACCCCAGCACCCCTTGGCGGCCCAATTGACATACTGGCCGAGGGCCGGTCTGCCCTGGAGAAAGCCAACCAGGAGCTAGGTGCGCAGGGGTCCCTGGAGGAAGGCCCAGGCCAGGCTAGTAGGGGTGCTGAGTCCCACAGTCAGCTCTTCTGGTGGTTGTCTCCTAGGTCTGGCCCTAGACTCCTGGGACCTGGATTTCTACACCAAGCGCTTCCAGGAGCTGCAGCGGAACCCCAGCACTGTGGAGGCCTTCGACTTGGCTCAGTCCAATAGGTGGGGAGGAATGGGGACATTCTGATGTCTGAGCCCATGGAGGTTGGAAGGGAAGACCGCAGGGACTCTGCATGGCTCTCTCTTGGCCTAGGGGCCTCCCTGAGTCTGTCTGAGTACCTGGGTTCCCCATTCATCCCGTAGTCTGCATTCACATCTTGGTTTTATCTTCACGCTGGATCTGGACCATCCACAATGACAGACTGTTGGAAGCTTATGACTTCTGGAATCTATTTTGACCTGTGGCCGTAACTCTGCCGTTTATGCTGATGAGAAGACATGGCAAGGCCTGAGAAATGACCCATGTTTCCACCCTGCCTTTCCCTCCCCACGTCACCCCCTGCAGTGAGCACAGCCGACACTGGTTCTTCAAGGGCCGACTCCACGTGGATGGGCAGGAGCTGGCACACTCACTGTTTGAGTCCATCATGAACACCCAGGCATCCTCGCACCCCAACAATGTCCTCAAGTTCTGTGACAACAGCAGGTGGGCTGTGCCCTCAGCTGGGGTGACCTCAGACCCAGGGAATGGGAGGCCCCAGGCTCTGGTGGGGTAAGTGCAGATGCCAGGAAGGAAGTGAGACTCAGAACGATGTGTCCACAGTGCAATCCAGGGGAAGGAAGTCCAATTCCTGCGTCCCGAGGACCCCTCACGGCCAAGCTGCTTCCGGCAACGTCAGGGGCTGAGACATGTCGTCTTCACGGCAGAGACCCACAACTTCCCCACGGGTGAGATGAGTCCCCAGGAGGGATAGGCAGGGTCAGAGTATAGGGTAGGGCAAAGGCCCCAGGCCCACCTGGGGACCAGCAGGTTGGCTGCATGTCCTTATTTTCAGTGGGGTGGTCAGAGGTGGAGTTTGCCTTTTCAGTACCCATACCCTCCGTCTCTCTGCACAGGAGTAGCCCCCTTCAGCGGTGCGACCACTGGCACAGGGGGCCGGATCCGAGATGTCCAGTGCACAGGCCGCGGGGCCCACGTGGTGGCTGGCACTGCTGGCTATTGCTTTGGAAACCTGCACATCCCAGGTCCCGTCTCTTTCCTCTCTACCCATCTCCCCTTCCAGACCCCTTGTCCTGGCAGGCACTGGACACTTATCTCTCAGGTCAAAGGGTCATCATGGGTACCTTTTCTTGGGAGGGAGGGCTCTAGAATAGCTGGCCTTTCGCCAACCATGGTTGTGAGGACAGTAGGCCAAGGAAGACCCAGATCTGGCTTTGCAGAACCACAATTTTCTTTATAAACCAGTATCTACTTAGCCAAAAACAATTGTGGTACTGGGTTGGACTTACGGCCCTCAACTGCCCCCCAAAATCCAATTGTTTTGTTTTGTTTTGTTTTGATGTGGACTATTTTTAAAGTCTCTGTTGAATTTGTTTATTGCTTCTGCTTTTATGCTTTGGTTTTCTGACTGCGAGGCACGCGGGATCCTAGCTCCCTGACCAGGGATCGAACCCGCACCCTCCGTCCCCCACCCCCACCCCCCGAACTGGAAGGGGAAGTCTTAACCACTGGACAGCCAGGGAAGTCCCAAAGTCCAGTTTCTTGGAAAGTGTTAAGAACTCTGGTCCCAAGAGTCAGACTCTTCCTGAAGGGCCGTGACTCCTCCATCTTCCGTCTTCACAGTCCACCCATCTTTCTCCTTCCTGCCCAGGTTACAGTATGCCCTGGGAGGATCCAAGCTTCCAGTATCCTGGGAACTTTGCCCGACCCCTGGAGATTGCCATCGAGGCCAGTAATGGGGCTTCTGACTACGGCAACAAGTTTGGAGAACCAGTTCTGGCTGGTGAGGCTTGTGGGGGCGTGGGGGATAACAGTCCCAGAGGCGGGGTGGGGTGAGGTGTGTGACCCAGCGAGCGCTGAGGAGCCTGGCCGACTAGACCCTGTCCCCTGTCCCTGTGCCGTCCACGCTCCAGGCTTTGCCCGTTCCTTGGGCCTCCAGCTCCCAGATGGCCAGCGGCGCGAGTGGATCAAGCCCATCATGTTTAGTGGAGGCATTGGGTGCATGGAAGCTGAGCATGTGAGCAAGGAGCCCCCAGAGCCAGGTAAGAGCCCGCCACCTGTCTACCAGGTCCAGCCAGCTTTCTCCCCAGCACGTGGCAGCCGCAGGAGTGGAATTTACAGGAACTTCAGTGGTTTGTTTTTTATCTCCCAGCTCATGTCTCCTCTCCCCAGTACAGGCTTTCAAGGCAGGGCAGGGCTTTATGCCAGTGGGGCAGGCTCAGTCTGTGTGGCCTGTTTCTTCCTGGGTTGACTTCTGCATGGCAGAGGCCCACCCTGCTAAGTCAAGGCAGCCAGTGTTTATTCAGGGCCTGTTTTTATCTGCAAGCTCAGTTCAATCGGTCGACATTTACTGAGCGCCCATCGGGTGCCGGGCACCATGCTAGGACCTGTGGTGGAATCAAGATAAAGGCCAGGTACCATTTATTGAATGGGTGACCTGTCACATGGCTCAGAATTTAAAATGCAAAGAAAGGTTATACAGTGGAAACTCTCCTTCCCCTGACCTTCAGCCACCCGGTTTCCCTCCCTAGAGATAACCAATGTTAATTGGTTACTTTTGTACCCTACCAGAGGTTTTTCCTGCATACATAAACAGACCCATGTGTATATTTGCCCCCCCTTGTTTAAACAAATAGCATGTGTGCACACCTTTTTTTTCTTTTTGGCCTCGCTGCGCAGCTTATGGGATTTTAGTTCCCTGACCAGGGATCGAACCCGGGGCCCCAGCAGTGAGAGCGCTGAGTCCTAACCACTGGACCGCCAGGGAATTCCCCACCCATTTTTTTAATAACCATTTTATTAAGATGTAATTCATATAACATAAAGTTTACCCTTGTAAAGTGTACAAGTCAGTGGTTTTAGTATATTCACAAAGTTGTGCATCAATCACCACTAATTCCAGAACATTTTCATCATCCCAGAAAGAAACTCTGCACCCATGAGCAGTCACTCCCCATGCCCCCTTCCTCGGCCTCTGGAAACCAATAATCTACTTTCTGTCTCGATGAATTTCCCTGTTATAAATGTTGTGTTTGGCTTCTTTCACTTTGCGTGATGTCTTAAATGTTCATCCATGTTATAGTATGTATCAGTACTTCGTTCCTTTTTATGGCTGAATAATATTCCATCGTGTTGCTATATCATTTTGTCTCTCCATTAATCGGCTGGTAGACATTTGGGTTGTTTCTGCTTTTCGGCTATTATGAACCATGCTGCTATAAACATTTTTAAAATTTATTTATTTATTTATTTTTGCCTGCACTGGGTCTTCGTTGCTGTGCACGGGGTTTCTCTAGTTGTGGCGAGCGGGGGCTACTCTTCGTTGTGGTGCGTGGGCTTCTCATCGCAGTGGCTTCTCTTGTTGCGGAGCACGGGCTCTAAGCGCATGGGCTTCAGTAGTTGTGGCTCGCTGGCTCTAGAGCCCAGGCTCAGTAGTTGCGGTGCACGGGCTTGGTTGCTCCGAGGCATGTGGGATCTTCCCGGACCAGGGCTCCTGCATTGGCAGGCGGATTCTTAACCACTGAGCCACCAGGGAAGCCCTGCTATAAACATTTGTGTACAAGTTTTCCTATGTACTTATGTTCTGAATTCTTTTGGGTAGGTAACTAGGAGTGGACTTGCTAGGTCACTTGATAACTGTACTTAGTCTTTGAAGCAGCTGCACCATTTTACATTCCCCTCAGCAGTGTGTGAAGGTTCCGATTTCTCCAGATCCTTGCCAACTCTTATCTGTCTCTCTGATTATAGCCATCATAGTGGATGTGAAGTAGTATCTTATGGTGGTTTGGGTTTGCATTTCCCTAATGACTCAGGATGTTAAGCATCTTTTCCTGTTTCTTGGCTATCTGTATACCTTCCTTGGAGAAATATCTATTCATGTCCTTGGCCAATTTTAAGTTGGTTTTTCTTTTTTTTTTTTGGAGTTTAAGTTAGAGTTCTTTGCATATTCTGGGTACTAGCCCCTTACCTGATAGGTAAATGATTTGCAGATATTTTCTTCCATTCTGTGAGTTGTCTTTTTACTTTCTTCATGGTGTCCCCTGAAGCACAAATGTTTTTGATTTTGGTAAAGTATAATTTATCTGTATATTTTTTCTTTGTGGCTTCTGGCTTATAGTGTCACGACTAAGAAACCACTGCCTAAGCCAAGGTCACCAAGAGTGACTCATATATTCTCTGGTAATACTTTTATAGCTTTTAGCTTTCACGTTTAGGTCTCTGATACATTTTGAATTTTTTGTATATGGTATGAAGTAGGGATCCAACTTCCTTCTTTCACATGTGGATATCCAGTTGTTCTAACAAAATCCTTTTTGAAAAAAACTGTTCTTACCCCCATTGAATTGTCTTGGGACTCTTGCCAAAAATCAGTTGGCTATAAATGTTTGGGCTCATTTATGGACTCACAGTTCTATTCCAATGACCTATCTATCTACCTGTCTCCTTCTGCTAGTAACACACTGTCTTGATTACTGTAGCTTTGCAGTACGTTTAAAAGCAGAAAGTATGAGTCCTTCAATTTTGTTCTTCTTTTTCAAGATTGTTTTGGCTTTGTTCTAGGTCCCTTGAATTTCCATATAAATTTTAGGATCAGCCGGTCAGTTTCTTTGAAAAAGGTGGCTGATTGTGTTGACTCTGCAGTTCGCTTTGGGGAGTATTGCCATTGTAACAATATGAAGTCTTCCGATCTATAAGCATGAGATCTCTTTCAATTTATTTAGGCCTCCTAAGATATTTCATAATTTTCAGTGTGTAAGTCTTAAGTATTTTATTCTTGTTGATGCTGTTCTAAGTGGGTAGGCATACTTCTGCACCTTTCACTGCTGAGGGCTTGGATTCAATCTCTGGCTGGGGAACTAAGATCCTGCAAGCCGCGCGGCATAGCCAAAAAAAAAAATTCTCTGTTTCGGTGGCTTAGTTTTTCATTATATGGCTTATACCATAATTTATTTAACCAGTTCTCTGTTGTTAGCATTTAGATTATTTCTTGTCTTTGGTAATACAAATAATGCTGCAGTATTTAATTTTGTATGTAGGTGATTTGTACCTGTGCGAATAAATCTGGAGGGTAAATTCCTCAAAGTGTATTTACCCAATCAAAGAATTTTGATTGCTCTCCTCTAATACCAGCTTCCCTTTATCCTCACACTGCTTCGTTCTCACACGTCTGGTCACTTCCCGGGTGTTCTGATTCTGCCCTCCTTCCTCGCAGGCATGGATGTTGTGAAGGTTGGGGGTCCTGTCTACAGGATTGGAGTCGGGGGCGGAGCTGCTTCGTCCGTGCAGGCAAGTGCAAATAGCTCAGGTGCCAACTCCATGACATCTCTGGGCCCCATGCATAGGTGGGGTGTGAGCTCCCAGCCCCCCTGAGCTGAGATGTGCCATCTGTCCTCCCAGGTGCAGGGAGACAACGCCAGCGACCTGGACTTCGGGGCTGTGCAGCGGGGAGACCCGGAGATGGAACAGAAGATGAACCGTGTGATCCGGGCTTGCGTGGAGGCCCCCAGAGGAAACCCCATCTGCAGCCTTCATGACCAGGGTGCCGGTGGCAATGGTGAGAGGAGGGGTTGGGACGGAGGACCAGGCCTACCTGGTCTCCTGCCAGGTTCAGTTTGGGGAGAGGTATCGCGGATCTGCAACCAACCAGCTAGCTCTGGGCCCCACTCTGCACCCACTACACGTTCTGGACGGACTCAGGGTTAGTTGCTGGAGAGGGTGCAGTAGCGGTTCAAACAGGGATGCACAGAATTAGGGGCTCCTTTGGAGGCTGGGAACGGCCTTTTGTTTGCCCGGTACTGACCAGGGCCAGATGAGAGCCTCTCCCGGAAACCCTCTCACCAGGCAACGTCCTGAAGGAGCTGAGTGACCCAGCTGGAGCCGTCATTTATACCAGCCGCTTCCAGGTGGGTCTCCTCCCTGAAGTCTGATTGTCTCCCTGCCCCTGTCAGTCCCAGCCGGCCCCACCCATCTGTCCCCCACTCCCAGCAAGAACATGAGACTGGGAGCACCCGCTGACCCTTCCCTTTCGTCCTCCCCCATGGATGTGCAGCTCGGGGACCCGACCCTGAACGCCCTGGAAATCTGGGGGGCTGAGTACCAGGAGTCAAATGCACTTCTGCTGAGGCCCCCCGACCGGGACTTCCTGAGTCGTGTCAGTGCCCGGGAACGCTGCCCAGTTTGCTTTGTGGGCACCATCACGGGAGACGGGAGGGTGAGTTGGCTCAGGCAGTCGGTAACAGATGCTGTGCGTGGGCTTGCCCAGGAGGGAGGGTGTCTCAGGAAAGAGACGAGAGCATGGGCGCCGTGGGGACCAGCGTGGGGCCGGGGGGCTCAACAGGAGAAGCCAAGTGGGGTGGACAGAGCACCTCTGCCCGGCTTTCCAGAAGTGTTTATTCCCTGCTGGTGGTCACAGTCTCGTTCTCTCTGGGCGGTGTCCCTGTGGTCTACAGATAGTGCTGGTGGACGATCGGGAGTGTCCTATGGGAAGAGATGGCCAGGGGGATGCCCCCCCAACACCTCCCCCGACGCCTGTGGACCTGGATCTGGACTGGGTGCTGGGCAAGATGCCCCGGAAGGTATGTGGGGGGCGGGAGGTTTCTCCTTCTCTGGTCCAGCCCTTCAGACCATCATCTGCCCTACATGTGCTTTGTCACCTGTGTGCCCAGCACCTCCCCAGGCGCTCACACCACTGTTGCCACCTGTGTTGCAGGAGTTCATCCTCCAGAGGAGTCTCCCCGTGCTGCGGCCCCTGGCCTTGCCCCCAGGGCTGAGCGTGCGCCAGGCCCTGGCATGGGTCCTCAGGCTGCCTGCGGTGGCCAGCAAGCGCTACCTCACCAGCAAGGTCTGCCCCGCACCCTTGCTCCGCCCTCTCAGCCCTCTGCGCCCTTCCCTCTGCTCGCCCAGCCCAGGGGATGGCTGTGGGAGCCCACCGGGCCCGAGGGGGACGTGGCAGGGGCAGGGCAGCTACCCCGATGGCCTAAGCCCCTGCTGTCCACCCTGAGCCTTGTTGTGTCCAGGGTGAGCCAGGCCTCCTTCCACCCCCTTGTCCCTGTCCCTTGGCCTCTTGCTAACTCCACCTGGTTCCGCAGGTGGACCGCTCCGTGGGTGGCCTGGTGGCACAGCAGCAGTGTGTGGGACCCCTGCAGACCCCTCTGGCAGATGTGGCGGTGGTGGCACTGAGTCACCAGGAGCTCGTAGGGGCTGCCACAGCCCTGGGAGAGCAGCCCGTCAAGAGCCTGCTAGACCCCAAGGTTGCTGCCCGACTGGCTGTGGCTGAAGCCCTCACCAACCTGGTGTTTGCTCTGGTCACCGACCTCCGGGTGAGTCCCCTGCAGCTTCTGTCCTGGAGCCCCCGGCCTCTGGGACGCAGATGCGACCACCGCCTGCTCACCCCTCTGCCCGCAGCCTCTCCACACCGCCCTCCCTCCCTAACGCGAGTCTCTGCCGCTTCCCAGGACGTGAAATGCAGCGGGAACTGGATGTGGGCGGCCAAGCTCCCGGGGGAGGGTGCGGCTCTGGCCGACGCCTGTGGGGCTGTGGCAGCCGTGATGGCGGCCCTGGGTGTGGCAGTGGATGGTGGCAAGGACTCCCTCAGCATGGCTGCCCGGGTTGGCGCTGAGACCGTGCGGGCTCCTGGTGAGCTCTGGGCGCCCGAGGGCGAGGGGCGGGTCTGTGGGTCGGGCTGCGCCTCACTCTCCACTCCTTGCTCTGCAGGGTCGCTGGTCATCTCAGCCTATGCTGTCTGTCCAGACATTACAGCCACTGTGACCCCAGACCTCAAGTGTCCCGGAGGGAGAGGTACGGGTTCTTCCCTCTCCTCGGTGCACTGTGGATTCACAGCCTGGTCCTTTGTTTGGGGTCTGCTTCGTGAGTGCTGGGCCCCCTCGTTCAGCACTGGGGCATGGTGCCTTCTGGGGCTGGTGGTCTGGGTGCCTCACCACGTCCTGGGAACTTCAGTGAGCACGGCGGGAGGGCTTCTCCTGAGCCAGCCATCTCCCCTCACCACGCCCCTGTCTCCCCAGGCCACCTGCTCTACGTGCCTCTGAGTCCTGGGCGCCATCGGCTCGGGGGCACAGCTCTGGCCCAGTGCTTCTCCCAGCTCGGCGAGCAGCCTCCCGATCTGGACCTTCCCGAGAACTTGGTGCGCGCCTTCGGCATCACCCAGGGGCTGCTGAAAGGTGAGTGAGGCCCTGGAGGAGACGGTGCCTGTGGCTGACACGGGGCAGGCACTGGCCAGCTGAGCACGTGCTGGGGGGCGAAGAGGGGTCTGACGCCCTTCTCTCTGGTTCTCTGAGCGAGCCCACACTCTCGCCCCCGTCTTCTCCCAACTGCCCAGAAGGGGGGCGGGGCTGCCAGGTTTGGGTCCCAAGGCTGCCAAGCATTTTATTCCTTCCTCCAGACCGCCTCCTCTGCTCAGGCCACGATGTCAGTGACGGAGGTCTCATCACCTGCCTGCTAGAGATGGCCTTTGCTGGGAATTGTGGGATAGAGGTGGCCGTCCCTGCCCCTGGGGTCAATGGTGAGGAGCCTGAGGTCTAGGTTCCAGCCTGGGCTGCCTGCCCCATCCTGTGGACCGTCCCCATGTCCTATTAAAGAGTAGAGTGTCCCCAACTCCTTTTCCCCTGAGTCCCTTGCTATCTTTTCTGACCACTGAGTCAGGTGGCACCTCTGAAACCTCCTGCAGACCCTGAGGCCACATCCTTGGTCCTGCTTTCCCAGGCCTCACCCCATCCCTGACCCCTGCCTTTGTTCCTTTAGCCATAGCCCCCTGACTCCACCTCTGAGTCCCTGGCAATACCCTAGTCACCTTGACCCCTCTGTTACTCTCCCAGCGCTGCCTGTACTGTTCGCTGAGGAGCCAGGCTTGGTGCTGGAGGTGCAAGAGCCAGACCTGGCCCAAGTACTGACACGTTACCGGGAGGCTGGCCTCCACTGCCTGGAGCTGGGCCGCACGGGCAGCGCCGGGCCCCATGCCACGGTGAGGAAGTGAGGAATGGCAGGCCTGCAGAGGGAAGGTCGTGGTTTGCCTCTGCCAGCCTTGGAGGGGGCCCAACGTGGACATCTTTGCTCTCAGCCCCTGAAAGATCTGCCCCCGTCTCTAGGTCCGGGTATCAGTGAACGGGGCTGTCGTTCTGGAGGAGCCCGTTGGGCAGCTACGAGCCCTCTGGGAGGAGACCAGTTTCCAGCTGGATCGGCTGCAGGCAGAGCCCCACTGTGTGGCCCAGGAAGAAGGAGGGCTGAGGGAGCGGACGGGGCCCACCTACTGCCTGCCCCCCACCTTCCCCACAGCTTCCGTGCCTCATGAGCCTGGTGAGGAAACGTGTAGTGGCTTGGCTGCCTGGGCACTTTGGGGAGGAGCCCAAGGCTTGGATGCGGGGCCTGCCCTGGACAAGGTGTCTGGGGCGCTGGGGTGCGGAAGTAACCCTCTGGCACAAGGACACTCCTCCCCCCAGGTGGCCCCGCCCCCCGCGTTGCCATCTTCCGAGAAGAAGGCAGTAACGGAGACCGGGAGATGGCCGATGCCTTCCACTTGGCTGGGTTTGAGGTGAGCAGCTTGCCCGGCAGAGCCGGGGCTGGGCTTTGGGCCATGGGCCCTCTGACACTTGCCCTCCCCCTCCTGCCAGGTGTGGGACGTGACCATGCAGGACCTCTGCTCTGGAGCAGTCAGGCTGGACACGTTCCAAGGCATGGCCTTCGTGGGCGGCTTCAGCTACGCGGACGTCCTGGGCTCTGCCAAAGGTGGGTGTGCGGCCCTGCCCACTCGCTCCCCGCACGTTCCTGAAGAGCTGCCTTAGCCCCCTTCTACCTTGACTGAGAACTGGCCTCTCGCCTCCATAAGGCTGGCTGGGGGAGCGTGAGCGCATTCATTCTGGGCCAGCCGCCAGCAGGCCTGCAGGTAGCCTTTTTTTTAATTCATTCATTCATTCATTCATTGACTGCATTGAGTCTTCGTTGCTGCACGCGGGCTTTCTCTAGTTGAAGCGAACGGGGGCTACTCTTCATTGCATTGCGCAGGCTTCTCGTGGTGGCTTCTCTTGTTGCGGAGCACGGGCTCTAGGCACGCAGGCTTCAGTAGTTGTGGCACACGGGCTCAGTATTTGTGGCTCGCGGGCTCTAGAGCGCAGGGTCAGTAGTTGTGGCGCACGGGCTTAGTTGTTCCGTGGCATGTGGGATCGTCCCGGACCAGGGCTCGAACCCGTGTCCCCTGCATTGGCAGGCGGATTCTTAACCACTACACCACCAGGGAAGCCCTCTGCAGGTAGCTTGTGAGGCAGGTGGGCTGGGAGGCACTGTGCCAAGCCCGGGGGCATGTGCCCTGTCAGAAGCAGCAGCTGCTACTCAGCTCCAGCAGGCTGTCCTGTCGGAAAGCAGGCTCGGCACAGCCAGATCTTTCTGTTTCTCAAGATAAGCCAGAAATCCTGATTAAATGTTAGGCAACTGAATAAAAAATTTTGAAAATGCTCTGTTGCCTAAGCAGAAAACTTGTCATGGGCCGTCTCAGGCCCAGGAGTTGGCAACATCTGTTTCAATCAGTTAAACCTGCTTTTTTTCCCTGGCGTTTGCCCTGAGCTCTGCAAAGGGGGGAGGTCCTGAGCGAGTGTAATGGGGCACGCTGGGATGGAAAGGCGACAGTCCCCCCTCATTCCGGTGCTCACCCCAGCCTCCTGTTCCCGCCTAGGGTGGGCAGCCGCTGTGACCTTTAACCCCCAGGCCGGGGCTGAGCTGAGGCGCTTCCGGCAACGGCCAGACACCTTCAGCCTGGGCGTGTGTAACGGCTGCCAGCTGCTGGCCCTGCTGGGCTGGGTGGGAGGCAGTCCTGGTGACGAGGCGGCAGAGATGGGCCACGAGTCCTGGCCGGCCCGGCCTGGCCTCCTGCTGCGCCACAACCAGTCTGGGCGTTTCGAGTCGCGCTGGGCCAGCGTGCGAGTGGGGCCCGGGCCGGCCCTGATGCTGCGAGGGATGGAGGGTGCCGTGCTGCCCGTGTGGAGCGCCCATGGGGAAGGTCAGGCTCCGGGGAGTCGGGGAGGGCCTGAGGGCAAGGGTGGGGGAGGACGCCAGGGAGCTCTGCTCTCACGTCCCTCCTTCCCTCGTCCCTCCTTCTGCCCCAGGTTACATGGCATTTTCTTCCCCGGAACTCCAAGCCCAGATTGAGGCCAGGGGCTTGGCTCCGCTGCACTGGGCAGACGATGACGGCAACCCCACGGAACAGTACCCCCTGAATCCCAACGGGTCCCCAGGGGGCATGGCTGGCATCTGCTCCCCCGATGGCCGCCACCTGGCTCTCATGCCTCACCCTGAGAGGTCTGTGAGGCCTTGGCAGTGGGCGTGGCGACCCCCTCCGTTTGACACTATGACCACCTCCCCCTGGCTCCAGCTCTTCATCAATGCCCGAAACTGGACCCGGGAAGGAGGCTGCTGAGCAGGCCGGGGAGACTCCCCTGGGCCCCGTGGTTTTCACCCACGGTGTCTTTAGAAGTACCTCATATTATTTCTGTGTGTCTTGGACAGACAAGGACCAAAATGCCCAAAAAAACCTTGGCTAATTTTATGAATCTGTCTATGCCTTACGCTGTTGGATCTGTTTTCAGTTCTGTTCTAACACGTTTTGTCCTTTGTGGGCCTGGGAAGCAACATGCGGTTCAGAGAAACTTCCTGCGGTGGGAAGTTAGGATGCATGGGGGGAGGGGGTTCCATTGCCCCGCTTCACTGCACCACATCACTTATGTCACTTATCTGAGCTCGGAGGGATGTCCTATGCCCCCCTTCCTCGTCGGGGTTTAAGGGGATGGGGGCGGACAAAAGCAAGCAACTCAGGACCTCAGCGTGCTCATCTGGAAAACAGCAGAAGCTTTCTGGATTCTTCTTTCTATTTTTATTTTATTTTTTAAACTTTAGATAGAGAATTTTAATTAAATTGGCATAGTTAAGACCAAAAAGATAAAATGGACATTGTCAGCGTATCTTCAGCCCTTGCTTTAACAGGCAAATGAACACAACTTGAAACACACGTGAATTTCGCTTGTCTGTGAGACAGTGAAGGGAGCTTCTCAGTATTTAAATATATTAATATAACCAGTTATAGAAATCTAAATCTAAAACCAATCTCCTATAGGGTTTGAGAAGGCATTCACCATATCCCTGAAAAGTTTAACATTCCTTATTCAAGTTTAATCATCTCTTTAGAAGGGGAAAACAGTGATAGTACTTGTTGAACCAGAATTACTATCAAAATTCAAAAAGCTGACCATATTCATTTAGCCACAAGCCAATCTTATTCAAATCAGGACAGAAAGACTACATCATCCGTTCATGATCTGAATTCTGCTATATGAGATCAATTTAAATGTGGTACACATAAAAAGTCATGAGACATTTGTTTCATAATAAATAAGGCAGTGGCCAACTATTACTCATTAGTAGCTTTTTTGAGATAAGCTATCAAGTCTGCCCTTTGCGGTACGCGGGCCTCTCACTGTTGTGGCCTCTCCCGCTGCAGAGCACAGGCTCCGGACGCGCAGGCTCAGCGGCCATGGCTCATGGGCCCAGCCGCTCTGTGGCATGTGGGATCTTCCCGGACCAGGGCACGAACCCGTGTCCCCTGCATCGGCAGGCGGACTCTCAACCACTGCGCCACCAGGGAAGCCCTTGATTCTTCTTTTTAAATGCAGCGCTGTGCTAAGTGTAAGCAGTTGTTGGCAGCTTCTGTGACAGTGTCTCCAGCTGAGTCATAGGACTGCCCTGGTGCTGGCCTCTGAACTCAATATTCCTGATCTTTGCTTCTCCTAGTTTAGCAGCTCCCTTCCTTATCCCTAGCACTGAGCCTTTAGTATGCATTTATTCTTTCATTCATTCATTCATTCATTCCATTAATTTTCGATGGTTTGCTACAGTGCCAAGCACTGTCGCTGCCACCAGGGAGTTTATGGTCTAATAGGCTTTAAAATAATATCTGTGGGACTCCCTGGTGGCGCAGTGGTTAAGAATCTGCCTGCCAATGCAGGGGACACGGGTTCGAGCCCTAGTCTGGGAAGATCCCATATGCCGTGGAGCAACTAAGCCCGTGTGCCACTACTGAGCCTGTGCTCTAGAGCCCACAAGCCACAACTACTGAGCCTGTGTGCCACAACTACTGAAGCCCACGCGCCTAGAGCCCGTGCTCCGCAACGAAGACCCAACACAGCCAAAAATAAATAAATAAATTTTAAAAATCCGCCTGCCAACGCAGGGGACACGGGTTTGAGCCCTGGTCCAGGAAGATCCCACATGCCGTGGAGCAACTAAGCCCATGCGCCACAACTACTGAGGCTGTGCTCTAGAGCCCATGCGCCACAACTACTGAGCCCATGAGCCGCAACTACTGAAGCCCACGTGCCTAGAGCCTGTGCTCCGCAACGAGAAGCCACCGCAATGAGAAGTCCACACACCACAACGAAGAGTAGCCCCTGCTCTCCACAACTAGAGAAAGCCTGTGTGCAACAACGAAGACCCAACGCAACGCAGCCATAAATAAATAATAAAAAATAAAATAATACCTGTATGTGATGTGTATATATATATATATATATATATATATATATATATACACACACACAACAGAATAGTATTCAGCCACAAGAAAGAAGGAAATCCTGCTGTGTGCGACAACATGGATGGACCTTGAAGGCATTATGCTCAGTGAAGTAAGTCAGACAGAGATAGACAAGTACTATGTGATCTCACTTATATGTAGAATCTAAAAAAAGCTGAACTCAGAAACAGAGACTAGAATGGCGGATGGGGGAAAGGGGGATGTTGGTCAAAGGGTACGAACTTCCAGATATTAGATGAACAGGCTCTGGGGATCTGAGGTACAGCATGGTGATTATAGCTAATGATACTGTATCATATACTTGAAAGTTGCTACCAGAGTAGATCTGAAATGTTCTTACCAGGAAAAAGAAGTAGGAATTATGCGATGTGATGCAGGTGTAAGGTGTGATGCAGGTGTACGGTATGGTGGTAATCACTTGCTAGTGTATCAGATCAACACTTTGTACACCTTAAACTCACATAATGTTATATGTCAACTATATCTCAATAAAGCTGAAAAGAAATAGTATCTGTATATGGCACCTGCCATGAACCAAGCGTATGCTAGGATTTTATATGTAAATAAATTATTTTTCATAAGAGTTCAGCAAAGTACTTGATAGCCCCCCTCCCTTTTTAAAACAAAGGAAGAATTAAGGTTAAATAAATTGCAGCATTTGCTTCCTACTGCCCTGCAATCACATTTCCGGAGGCAGCATCGTCAGGACTTCTTGCTGACAGCTGTCCTTGCTCCCTTTGCTCACAGGAGTGTGTGTAAAGGCCACTTCCTTGTGACCGCTGTGACTGTCCTGTCGTACAGCTCAAGTCAGTTTGCCCCCTGAATAGCTCAACATCTTGGTTAAAGAAACTTCCCTGAGAATGGAGACTGGACTCTCAGATCCCTGAGGGCGGGCTGAGCGGTGCACTCCTAGTAGAGTAGCCTAAGGAGAGACTGATGAAACAGCGTTGAATCACGGCTATGGAGAAAATAACTGTTTCAGGTCTTTTTCTCATTGCTTTGCAAACTGACCTACCCTGAGCAGTCTGCGGGAGTAGGGGTCACTTTGGCATTTCAGTATTCCTCCCTGATGCTAGGAAGCCGTGTGTGTGTGTGTGTGTGTGTACATAAAATATAGGTAATCTCAAATGCACAATTTTGAGGGCTGATACCAAGTCTTGGATGTCAGGTTTACAAGCGCTTGACGCAAAAGTAGAAGGATGGTATGTGAGGTACCCTGCTGATTGGCTGTGATAGGTAATTCATGCATTTTGGAGTTGGAGTGGTTTCTGGTTTAGATTACCCTGGCCAAGCAAGACCCACCCTCGGACACTACCAAAACCAAGTCAGCTCAGCTTCTGTTTTTATCCAGAAGCCTCACAACCCTGTCCTTGCTGGTCCCAACCCAGCTTCTATCTCCCCACCTCTCCCAAAGGCCGTCTAGCAAACTACCGGCTAGCTCTTTTCTGCCTCTCTTTGCCTTCCTGGGAAACCAACTGCTCTGAAAGCCACTCCACAGCCCCTCCATGTGGTGGCGTTTATTCTCAAACCTCATCTCACCTTCCTCCGGCCAGGGAGTTGGGGTTTGGGTCCTCTCTGTACCACTCCCAGATTATTCTCCACCCCCTTCGAAGAAAATCTTGCCCATTTTAGGTTCATACCATTCTATATCACCTTCACCCCCTACTTTGTGTTCTGCTGACTTCCCCATCACTCCCTGTGGAAGGGGATGCCAGCTGTTCCCTGATATCTGATTCCCCTTTCTAGAAATAGGACCCTCCAGTATTTTAGCAGGGGTTGTGGCTGCCCAAAATAAAGATGACATCTCCCAGTGTCCCTTACAGCTGTGACTAAATTCTGTTTTGTTTTTGGCCATGCCACGTGGCATGTGAGATCTTAGTTCCCTGACCAGGGATTGAACCCATGACCCCTGCAGTAGAAGCATGGAGTCCTAACCACTGGACCACCAGGGAATTCCCTGTGACTAAATTCTGATTGGTAGGAGAGAAAATGATGTATACAACTTCTACGTGTTCTTAAAGGAAGGGGTGCAACCTGAACGTTTTTCCAATGACTTCCTCCATTCTACCTCGGCCATGGAATTTTGTCATCACCCAGATGTGCTTCATTTCCACACTCACTCAAGCACCCTACCTCTGACCATAACCTCCCTTCCTTCCATCATGCATTTTCCTCTTCAGTACTTGGATCTCAAAGTCATCAGGACCTCCAGCTCAATCACATCTTTCCCCCAATCCATTTCTTCTCTCTTTTTCCCTCCTTATCTAACTTCCAGTAACAGCTTTTCCAGTGCCCTTCAACTTGACCCAGTATCTTTTCATCATTCCCATTTGACAAAATCCCAACCCATCAGCTTTCCCAGAGAAAGCCAGACAACAGGGCAGATTGTCCCATTGGAAATTCAGCATTACCCACCTATGGGGGAAACGGGGAATCAGAATGAGAAACAGAGACCAAAGGTAATAAGAGAGGGCACCCAAGTGGAGCAATGATAATAATGTACCGTGAACAGAAGGAGTATGGTGACCTCAGCTCACTACACCCGAGGTCTGAAACAAGACCATTAACAATAATGTCCAAACCTAAGTCTTGTCTTTTTTTGGGTCTCATCAGTCAACAGCTCTCTGACCAAATTCTTCGTTAGATACTGGAGGCTCCTACGGTAGCATCACACACCTCCTTTTCTAGCCCAAGTCACTGTTGTAATTTCTTTTTCAGCATTGCAATCTTTTGTTGTTGTTGTTTTGTTCTGGGTTTTTTTTTTTTTTACCACTGCAATCTTACATTGAACGATGTGTTTCTTTGCTCAACGAGTCGTCTCCTCAGTAGAGTGTAAACTCCATGAGAGCAGGAACTCCATTTCTGCCCTCCACTGTATCCTACCACCTAGCATGGTGCCTGTCACCTACAAGGTGCTCAATAAATATATGTTGAACAAATGAATACATGTGAATGTTAAAGTTAGTAAAGGTTGATCCACATTTCCTTCCTTAATAGAAGAGTGAACTTAGTGAGTTGGGCTTATGGGTGGCTTTGCTTTGCAAGTCCTCAAGCATTTTCCTTTTTGACTTCATTCCTCCAGTCATTCCAAGTTGCAAGCTCTTGTCCTCATGTCAAATGAAGGACAGTGTATGCATGTGTGGGGGCGGGGGGGGGGGGCGGCGTGGAGAGACAGGGAGAACCAGTAAGTCTTGTCTCTGTCTTAACACCTGCCTGGCAGCCAACAGGGCCTTCAATTTCACAGAAAAAGACACGGCACTGAACTGAGCATGCGTTCATCCCTTTCAGCCTGATATGTGCTGGAAGGAGGGCTCCAGGAGGGCCGGGCACAGAGTGGGGGACGTGTGTGCAGGGGTCCGCATGGGACCCCTGGAGAAGGCCGCTTTCTCCAGAGAGGCTCCCAGCCTCTCTAACAGGCCAGCACACCCCTGGGCGTCCCTCCAAATAGCACCTGGGACACCCTGCCCAAACCCAGGTGTGGACAACAGGGGTAGAAAGGAAAAAAGGAGGTGGACGCCAGACAGTTGTGAGCCTGTGGGAGGAGGGTGTCCCCCAAAGCAGCTGAGCCTTCAGAGGCCCCGGGGTCCCACAAGCTGTATTTATTTCCCCAGCACCTTCTGCATTCAAGACCCTGGGGCAGAAATCAAAGAAATCCTCAGCCTGTCATTAGACATTTGGGAGCAGCAAACAGCCAGATGGTGGAGCCTCGGGCACGGCTGCGGTGGGGCCTGGGTTAGAGACCTCTCTTGGGCTTCAGGAAAGACCTTCCCTATGTGAGCAGTCCACTAGGAGTGCCAGCGACTGGGGGCCGTTTTCCCCCAGGACGGGTGGCCTTGTGCAGCTTCCTCTGTCTGCTCAGGCTAGAGGAGAGGCCCTTGGCTAGAGAATGGGACAAAGGGTGTGAAACAGGGAGCCCCGCCCCATCTGTCACTCAGGTAAGAAAACTGTCAAGGGCCTCCTCCCTGGGCAGGTGCACACACAGTGGGAGAGGGCCGTGAAGCAGACAATTTCAATGAAACATCTTTGAGAGGAAGCTCAGGGTACAGGTGGGAGCTCACAGCAGGGGATGCAGCCCAGACTCTCTGGATCAGGGAAGGATTCCCGGGATTAGCTGACACCTGAGGGATGACTAGCGGCTGGTCACAGGAGAGGGGAGGGAGGGAAAGCCGAAGATATGTGCAAAGCCTCAGAGGCGAGCGATAAAGCAAGTTAAGGAACTGAACAAAGATGAGTCTGTCTGGAACATTAAGTACAATGGGAAACAGAATAGGCACAGTTAAAGGCCTAACAGAGCATGTCAAGGAAACTGGATTTTATCCTAAGAGCAATGGGAAACCACCCAAATGGGTTTATATTAGGGAGAGACATGATCACTCCAGCTGCAGAGCAGGAAGACAAGAGAGGATTGGGGAGTCCCATAAGAGGGCTTTGCACGCTCCAGACAGAAATAGTGCTGGCCAGGACTAGGGTGGCGGCGGAGAAGGATGAAAGGACTCAAGAGATGTCAGGAGGGACTTCCCTGGTGGCGCAGTGGTTCAGAACCTGCCTGCCAATGCAGGGGACACGGGTTCGAGCCCTGGTCCGGGAAGATCCCACATGCCGCGGAGAAACTGAGCCCGTGCACCACAACCGCTGAGCCTGCACTCTAGAGCCCTCGAGCCACAACTCCTGAAGCCCACGCGCCTAGAGCCCGTGCTCCACAACAAGAGAAGCCACAGCAACGAGAAGCCCGCGCACCGCAACAAAGAGTAGCTCCCGCTCGCTGCAACTAAAGAAAGCCCACGTGCAGCAACGAAGACCCAATGCAGCCAAAAATAAATTTATATATATAAAAAAAAGAGACATCAGGAGGTAGAATCACCAGGCACTGGATGTGAAGGGAGGAGAGAGATGAGCTGATGATGAAGCCCAGACTTTTTGCTTGGACCACTGGGTAGGTGATAATTTCATTAACTGTGATAGGAACACGGGAGATGGCACAGATACGGGAGGAAGATGATGTGCTCTGCTTAGGATGTGTTGAGTTTGAGGTGTCGGTGGGACACAGAAATGGAGGTGTCCTCCAGGTAGTCAGAAGAGATCTGGGATGGAGATGAAGGTTTGGGAGGCACTGGCCTATGCGTGGGGAAGGTGATCTGGGAGCACTGAGTAGAGCCCGGTAACCCAACATTGAAGGGGTCGGCAGCAAAAGAGGAGGCTGAGACTAACCTTAGACTAACCTTACAGTCTAACAGGCTGAGTGGCTTCCCACTGCCCAAGTCACTGGAGCATCCTGGGATGCCCCTGGGAAGGTATCCGGGGCAACAGAAGGGACTAGGGAGTCAGCCTGTTCTCCTCACCACTGAGTCCTAGCTCTGCTGACCCCACCTTCACAGCGAGGGAAACCCTTCTCTCCCCTAGGTCCTTTCCCAACGTAGTACAGACAGCCCTCCCCACTCCCAAACACCTCCCCTGCAGAAGGTTACAAGGAAATGGCTTGGCTAAACAGCAGGTGAAAAGAGCTAAATTATGTGGCACTTTGGGGGCTGCGGCCCCGTGGACTCCCAATGGCACCTTATAGGAGGTTCCAAGGGAAGGAACAGGGGACATCCCCACTGCGTTAAGGACACAAGGATCCTGGCCTGGGTCACAGCCCGAGGAAACCTCTCCTTACCCTCGAGGATGTGATGGGCATCCCCCTCTCCATGAGGACCCACCAGATTATGAAACGCAGTGATGGGACCAACCCCCAAGCCCCTCACCCCCACCTCCCTCAGACTCTAAGCAGGTCACCAGGGGGATGTCCACCACCACACACCACCTCTCCCATCTGACCACGTCCAAGTTGCCACCTCCTCCCATTTCTGGAATAAATGCTGAGAAACAGGTGTGAGATGCAGGAGGGCAGGTTAAGGAGTCAACACTGGGAGTTGCCAGAACTCAGTCGGAAGAATACGTAACTCATTCTGAGGGTGGCGGGGACGTGTGTAGCTCACTAGCTCCAGACACAGGGGCCTTATGAAGAAATGGTACAGAGCACTGACATACGGCGCAGGCATCCCTGCTTTGCTGGCCAATGATAATCCCGTAGTGAAAAGCGATGCATCGCAGAATTCCACTGTTGGCGAGTGGGGGACAGAGGGTAAAGTGCCCAAATTGTGACCTGGGGGCAAGAACGGAAGCCCTCTCTCCTCTTTGCCCTGTCCACCATCAAACCCTGCATCAGAAGCCCTATTTCCGTCATTGGTGTCTCCGTTCTTCTTGGCAAAGTCTCCACCTTTGAACCTGCTCTTTCTGCTCCATACTTTGTGTATCATCCGTATTATTACTGCCCCTGCTTTCTGCTTATCTGGCTTCATCTCCTCCTCTCCCACCTCTACCAGCTTAGTGCAGACCCTCAGCACCCCAAACTTGGGATATTACAATGAGATCTTCTATTTCACCCCTAACTGGTCTAACACCAACTGGATGTACTATAATACAATTCTGGTATATATATATATATATATATATATATATATATATATACACACACACACACACAATTACCAATTGTGTATATGTGTGTATATATATATACAGACATATATATATACACACACACACAACACACACATACATATATATATACACACCAACACATGTATATATATACACCAATTTTTTATGTTCAAATCCACTTTTATTAAAATTATTTGGCAATTCTGGCAGCCGTATAAAGTCTTTGACCACTGGACACATTAGACATGAGTTTATAATTTTGGTTTTTTGTGGGTTTGGGTACATGTACTTTTCTAAATCTTCTGCCCTTCATTTCATCACCAAATGGCAAAGTGCCTTCAGTTTCTCTATCTGAAATACCCTATTATTTATAGAACAGGAATTTGTAAAATAAGATTGAAAAAATAAAATGCACAGATTCAAAAAACTCTCTTCAAATATTAAAAACATACAAAGTATACTGAAGACATCTACGTTTAGTCCAATATATGTGTGTATATATATATATGTGTGTGTGTATATATATATATGTGTGTGTGTGTATATATATATACCAATTTACACACACACAGAGTTTTTAAAGGTTACACTCCATTTACAATTTTGTTTTTTAATTTTGATAACTGTATTTAAATAGTTTAATTTTCTTTGTATTCCTATATATTTTATTTTTTTATAATGGTTATATTTCCCTGTACATATTATCCGTGTTGCTTATCCATTTAATTTAATTAATTAATTTATTTTTGGCCACGCAGCATGTGGGATCTTAATTCCCAGACCAGGGATTGAACCCACACCCCCTGCAGTGGAAGCGCGGAGTCTTAACTACTGGACCGCCAGGGAAGTCCCCTATATATTTTATCTAATGAATTTAAGAACATTATTCTGAGGAGGGGGGGGTCCATGGGCTTCACCATACTGCCAAGGGGGTGTATGGAAGCAAAAAAGTTAAAAACCCTGCTTGGTAGAAATATATATTGTCCTTACTCTTCCCAAAGGGATGCTTGACTTTGCGCACTGAGTTACCTCTCTGGTCCAAGTCCATCACTTCCACCTCTTGGTGCCCTCTAAGGTGATGGGGTGGGGGGAGGTGGGGGCTCTGAGAAAACTGTCCCCAAAGCAAAAAAACTGCATCAACTGCATGCAGGGCATTGGAAGAGGGGAAAGTCCCAGGGGTACAGCATCAATCAGTTGCAGGCCTACTTCAAACCAGTGCGTTGAGAGCTGGACACACCCTCACACCCTCTTGAGAAACGTAGCTTCGGGCCATCTCAGCCTTCTGAGATCTCTCCCATGACACTGGTCATCCTAGCCACAGCCAGCTGGACAAGGAAGGGATCTCGTCTGTGTCTGGCAAGTGGACAGGCAGGAGAGCTGGCCAAATAGGTACTTTCAGATTGGATGGTGACTAACTGACCCAATTTGATCCTGTCTCTTGGGAAGTTTGAACTTGAACACGCAGGGGGAGTCAGCGGTTGGGAAGGCCAGAAGAAGTGACAGACATGGAGAAAAAGGTGAAAGGTGAGGGAGAGGAAAGTGGAGTCAAGAGCAGGAACTTGCCAAGTTAGGGTTTCCTTCCACCCCACTCTCCCAGAGGAGGTCCCGCCCTGCACCTCTGTCACTTCCTGGAGGTCTGCTTCCTACCATCGGCAAGAGCCCACCTAACCTGCGCCCCAAGAGCTCCAGAACGGTGGAGGGCCAGGCATCCCGAGATGCACAAGAGGCTCACAGCAGAGCATGACACCTAATGTGCCAGAGACCCAAAACGAGGAAGCTGGGGGGATTCTCCTCAGTGTTCCTAATCTAGTCTGACCTCCTCCTGGCCCACGAATAGGCCCCCACCGCTTGTGCCCGGTGCCAGGGCCCTGTTAATTTCTATGTCCTTGCAGGTCCCTTTCCAAGGGTTCCCTACCTGCTTGACTGCTCACCAAGCAGCCAGAGCCAGTATTGCCAGAGGGGGCCAGGTGGGAGCAGAATGCAAGCCCGCAGAAATGGAGGGAGGGATAGAGAGGTACATCACCCCCTACGTGAGGGAGGCAGCATGGGCTTGACCCCTGTGACCTGGCTCCCTCGGTTCCCCACGTCCAGGCGCCTTCTCTCCCTTGGGGGTCTATAACACACCCCTCTTCTTTCTAATTGCTCATGGATCAAACTTAGTCCACTCTCTTTGCCCCGAAACAGATTCAATTCAACTACATCCGTACTTCCTTTACTCCTAACAATGTTTTAAAGTTGAGGAAATGAACCTCCGAGAGAAGTCTGATGCTGGCTGTCAGCAGTGAGGGGTCCACGCTCCTCAGCACATCCTGACCGTGGCCAACCCTCCAGCCTCACAGCTCCCTGCCATGCATTCCCCAGGGCACCCTCGCCAAACTGATATACTTACACTCCCCAAAGCAGGGCCCTCTCATTTCCCAGTCTTTGCTCCCGACGTTCCCCTTGGCTAGAATACCCCTAGGTTGCCCTGGTGAATTCTGAGTCAACCTTTAAGACTCAGAGTGTCCTCTACTGTTCTTTGTATACTCCTGGTGAGGCAGGGGCTCTGTCCTAATAGCCTTTATATCTTCAGCCTTTTGCTTAAGGCCTGGTAAGGTGAGGGACCAAAGAATATGTGCCCCTTGGCCCCAGTGTCACAAAATGATTACGGTCCAGAGGTCTGATCGGCACTTGGAACCCAATGGGCAGACAGGCTGGGACCTGGGGCCTTTTGCTGCAGTGCTGCAGTGCTTGCACCTGGGCACACCTCTCCTCCAGCAACCAAATACAAAGAAATGGTATGGGACTAAAAATAACTATGTGTGCATGCACAGTTGGGGTAAATTCTGGACTAAAGAGACCAAAACACCCAACTGCCACTTTTGAGGACCCTGGAGCAAAAGCAGGGGGTGGCAGGGCCCTGGCTTCTATGACTTCATCTAGACTAACTGTGGCATACCCTGCCTTTTGGCTCCCATTTCTAGAAAACTGCTCCCATCAGTAAACCATTCGACCTTAGGGCTGTCAAGAGGCTCATCTAGAAGATCAGGCCTGCTGGAGTAAGTAAGTTTGTCCTCTGATCTCTATACACTGGTGCAGTAAGTCTCCACTCTCCACTGCTGGAAGCAGAGTTGCTGGGTTCAGGGTTTGGCACCTTTAAGGTAATGTCGGGGGTGTCCATTAGGAGGGACAGATATCTTGTTAACCTTCCTCTAGTCAACCAATGATGTCCTTTGACCTCCAGCACAGACTGTACCTGATGATGGGTCAACACATCTAAGTGTTGTCCCAGGGTGAGCTTGGAAGCCTCATTAGCCAGCAGGGCTGCAGCTGCTACTGCTCGCCGGCAGCTTGGCCATCCCAGGCCCACTGAGTCCAGTTGTTATGAAAAGAAAGCCACTGGTCTCTGATCTGGTCCCAGCTTTTGGGTCAGGACTCCTGGTGCTCTCCCTGACCTCTCGTGAACGTATAGGGTGAAGGGCTTGTCCAAACGTGGAAGCCCCCGTGCTGGTACTCTGATCAACTCAGGCTTTAGAGTCTCAAAGGCCTGCTGGCGGTCCTTATTCCATTGAAGACATTCCCTTTCTCCTCCCTTTAGAGCGTCAATATAGAGGTTTTGCTACAAGGCCATAATTTGGAATCCAGACACGACGGAACCCAGCCATCCGGAGCAAGCCTCGGAGTTGCCTCTTTGTGGTTGGAGACAGTAATGTACTAATTGCTATTTTTCGATCTATGGCCAGGACTCATGCCCCTGGGGTCAAAACAAATCCTAAACATTGAACCCCTTGCTATGAGATCTGAGCCTTGGTTGGAGAGACTTTATATCCCCTTTTCGCCAGAAAATTTAGGACCCTAACAGTATTTTGATCTGAATCTTGTTTGGTCTCACTACTTATCAATAACTCATCAACATATTGTAACAGAGTTCCTTTCTCAAGGCTCAGTTCCTCCAGTTCCCTTGCTAACGTATTTCCAAAAAGATGGGGGCTGTCCCGAAAACCCTGCGGTATATTGGGTAACCTCCAGGGGGTCAGGGTCCCTCCATTCAAAGGCAAAAAGGTATTGAGAGTCTGGGTGTAGGGGAATACAGAAAAATGCATATTTGAGGTCCATAACAGAGAAATACTGGGCGCTCCCTGACACCTGGGTGAGGAGGGTGTATGTATGGGTTGGCACCAGAGGGTGAATAGGGATGACTCCCACATTCACGCTTCTGAACAGGGAGGATCAGGGTGGTGCAAGGTGATTGGCAGGGCCTAATGAGTTTGTGTTTTAGGTTGGATTCCCCTCAGGGCCTCAGGCTTTAAAGGATATTATCTCTTCCAGGGGTATTTTTCCCTAGGCCTTAACCTTATTTTTATTTGGGGAACACATTTTGCCCTTCCTGGCACCGAGATATCCCAAACTGCAGGATCTACTTGTTCTCTAATTTCTTGAGGGATGTCTTGGGGAATATTTTGATGCCCAACAGGTGGGTCATCTGGGGCTACTAATAGATGCACTCTCTGTTCGAATTCTTTACCTCCTTGGACTTCACCCTGTCCTAAGAATATACTAGCTTCTAACTTATTTAGCAAATCTCTCCTGAGGAGAGGGACAGGGCATTCTGGCATGTACAAAAATGAGTAATAATAACAGACCCGATTCCGCAGGCAAGGGGAGACGTAAATCGCCTTACCTTTAGCTGTCCATCAACTTGTGTCACAGTACAGTCATGGTTGGAGAAGGGGCCGGCTGGCCAAATCAGAACAGAGCAGGCAGCTCCAGCGTCTACAAGAAATTCAGTTCTCCTACCTGCCACAGGGAGGGTGACCCGAGGCTCCATTGGAGAAATGAGGATGGATCGAGTTGGATCTGGAGCTGGGCAGGCGATCGTTCCGGGCCGTCAGTCAGTGTGTGGGAATTTCTCATCTGAGAGATTCACAAGGAACTGGGGCCAGTCGGGTTTGCCCCTCGGGCGTCCCACAGGAGGGCGCTCAGGGCATTCCCCCTTCCAGTGCCCCTCCTTCAGACAAAAGGCACACTGGTTTGGGCCCAGGTGGTTTCTTGGTGGTCTGTCCCGCCTTCTCGGCCCTCCAGGGTCCCCTCGAGGTGGTGGGTGGATCCGAGCAGCCAAAGGCTGCCTTTTCTTTATTAGCCTCTCATCTTATTGGCCCTCCTCCGTTAAGTCTCGGTTGTTCTAGACCTTGAAGGCCTCCTCTGCCAGGGTTGACAATGGGATTTGGGGCCCAGCCTCAAGCTTTTGTAATTTTCTCCGGATATCAGGAGTAGCCTGGGTGATAAAATGCATGGCCGACAGTGTCCTCCCTTCTGCAGACTCAGGGTCTGTATTGGTGTCCTTCCTGAATGCCTCTGTCAACCGGCTCAGGAAGACTGCCAGGTTTTCATCTTTTTCCTGTGTAACCTCTCAGACCTTATCACGGCTTCACCATACACCTTTTCATTCCTTCTGATAAACGAGTAATAGAATGTCTCATCCTAGCCTGGCCTACACGGTATTCATAGTCCCAGTGTGGATCATGTTCTGGGATTGCATCCCCATCCACCTGATAAATCTGGTGGTGTGGATTGGTGGCCAGTAGGCCATCTGCGTGTTCCCCGGACTTCCTCAGTATACGCTCCTTTTCATACAACAGTGGGTCAGAATAGCCATGATGTATTTGGCAAGTCTGTCAAAATTTTTTAAAGGTTTTAAAACACCCGGTTGGATAGGATGATAGGTTGCTGTCAAACAATATTGATTCCTTGAGCCAAGGTAGGGAAAAAAAATCAAAAGTAAATATAGATCATTTAAAGGCACAGGAACTCACACGATCTGTTATCAAAAGCAGCATTCCAGGACAACTTTATTCTCTTATGAGAGACAGAAACCAAATCCAGTCTTGCATCAGCCTGATCTTCATAAAGTCTATTTCCCTAATTAAAGTTAATCCAACCTTAGAAAATCCTGATCACATACAAAATTCTTTTCTCACTGTTCCTGTTCTGCAAACCTTCTGAGCCCATGCTTTGTCCCATATTCTTTTCCCATTCAGAAATAGCCAGCTCTAGTGATACAGGCTGCAACATGGGACCTTTTGCTGCGGTGCTGCAGTGCTTGCACCTGGACACCCCTCTCCTCCAGCAACAAAATACAAAGAAATTGTATGGGACTAAAAATAACTGCACGCATGCGCAGTCGGGACAAATCCTGGATAAAAGATACAAAGAAACCAAAAAACCCAACTGCCACTCTTGAAGAGCCCGGAGCCAAAGCAGGGTACTGCGCATGCCTCCTGCACACACCACCTATGGGGTGGGAAAACCACCAAAGCCTTCCTCTGGCCTTACCCCTGGACACACCCCTACCCTCACCCACATAAAGAACACCCTCAGGGAGCCAGCAAGCAAGGGAAACTGTTGTTTGCTCTCACTTCCCCCTGCTGCAGCAGGGGCCCCAATAAAGCCTTGCCTGAATTTCTTGTCTGGCCTCTGATCAATTTCTATTAATTAAGGAGGCCAAGAACCCTGGTCAGTAACAGGATGGCCTCAGGATGAGAATCCTCTTGCTCAGTTTTTGGCTGTGAAGTGGGTGACATCTAGAACCCCTGAGGGTATGGGTGGTCCCCTGGGTTCCAAAATTCACCCTGTTGGGTTTATTCAGTCACTCAACAGTACACCATGGGTCTGTTATGTTCTAAACGCTCTGCCAGGTGCTGGGGATCAAAGATGAATGGCGCAATTAGCTGGGAGGATACACTTGAGCTGAAACTTTAAGAACACTCTAAAAATCTATAAAAGAAAAAGTTTATTCTGTGCTTTCGTCCAGGCGTGTGTGTAAGGGGTGGGCAACGCCTCCCTCCCCACCCCTCCATCCCCTCGCCTCACCTCAGTTCCCAAGGTGAAGATTTGAGGGAGATTAGATGTATAATCACCGGTTTGGGTCTTGCTTTCAGGAAGGCGTGAGGCCTGAATCCTAACCCGGCCCCGCACACCTGGCCCCACTGTTCCCCTAATTCCATGCATCCGGGAATTAGCTAACTGGCTGGCAGCTCACTCCCTGTCAAGAGGCCCGGGAGAGAGTGATACGGGAGACCCTGAAACTATCCCCACCAACTCAGGAGACCCCACAAGACATCGGTCCCTTGGACGAGCAACGGCCCCTAAGGTGGGTCTCAGGCAACACTCTTATAAAGTGCGACCCCTTTAGAAGGAGGAGACCGGCGGGCGCGGTCTAGTGACCACGAGAGAGTCACGAAACCTAAACCGAAGTCTCAGCTCCTAGCGGTCCCCGCAGTCCCGCCCCGCGCCCTTCTAAGAGCTTGACTTCCGGGAGGAGCTCCGCTGGGGCACCGCCCCCCCCAAGGCGCGGGCGCCAATTGGCCAGCGTGATCGCGGGGCGGGGCCAAATCCTAAAGGATCAGGAGCAGAGGAAGACCTGAAGGGGGCCGGGGCTGCTGCGAAACGGAGGTGATGCCAAGTGGCCCCACGTGGGTTTCTTTTAAATCTTTAATGCCCATACCCTAGTCTCAGGCCCATGGAGCCCACGCGAGACTACCCACTGTTCGGGGGCGCCTTCTCCGCCACTCTCCCTCCGGGGGCCATCGACGTAAGGTAAGAAGGCCCGGGCACCAAAGGAGGCTGACCAGGTGGGTTGCGGGAAGTAGCCGGGGTCAACCAGGGCCTGCCTCGCCTCTCTTCAGCGACCTTCGACCGGTCCCGGACAATCAAGAAGTTTTCTGTCATCGCGTGACAGACCAGAGCCTGATCCTGGAACTTCTGGAGCTGCAGGCCCACGTGCAGGGCGAAGAGGCAGCGCGGTGAGGGAGGAGGGCCCGCGGCTGGCCAATGGGAGGACCAGAGCCGAAAGAGTGGGCGGGGCCTGTGGCGGGACGGTTAATCTGGGCAATGAGAACTCCAAGGGTAACACCACGTCACCAGAAATGAGCGAAGTTTAGGATGAGATGCTTGTAAGGGGCAGTGAGAAATGCCCCTCCCTGACCCTGCTCCCCCAACTCCAGGCACCATTTTGAGGACGTTGGCGGGGTGCAGGAGGCTAGGGTTGTGCAAGTGGAGGCTGTGCAGCCCCTCCTTTTGGAGAACCTGGCCCTGAGGGGCTGCTGTCAAGAAGCCTGGATCCTCTCTGGCAAGCAGCAGGTAGCTAAAGAAAACCAGCAGGTGAGGGCCAGGGGAGTGTGAGACGTCTTGGAGGGGTGAAGGGGGTGGCTCTAGGGAATCAGGTAAGCATCCTGACTCTGATCACTTTAGGTAGCAAAGTATGTGACACTGTACCAGGCCTTGCTGCGGCTGCCCCAGTACCAGACTGATTTCCTGCTCACCTTCAATCAGCCCCCGTAAGGAGAACAGAAAGGGCACCTCGCTCATGACTGGGTCCCCAGGAGAACTGGCTTGGAGGGGCAGAGTAGGGAGACTGGCTGGTGGGGTCCTCCAAGGAAGTGGGAGTGGGCCAGGGGTTTGGGGTCACAGATAACCAGGTCCTCTGGGAAACAGGAAATGGGAATTTACAAGCCCAAGGCCCAGATGATGTTCTCTCTCTATCTGTTCCTCACCCCAAGCCCTGAGAATAGGTCATCTCTTGGCCCTGAAAATCTGTCGCTTCCGCCCTGGAGCCTGGGTGACTTTGAACAGTTGGTGACCAGTCTGACCCTTCACGATCCCAACATCTTTGGTCCCCAGTAAGGACGCTGAAATGCTGCATGCTGCTCCTGAAGACTTCGGGCCTCTGTTCTGCAAGGGGATCAAAGGGTTGGATATATTCCCCTAATTCCTTCCCAGTGCATAAACATAAGACACCTCCTCTCTGCAGAAATAAACTTGCTTTATAACCAATATAATCTCTGCGCCTTTGAATCCAACAGAACACCTGGGTCCCCCCAATTCCCTTTGGTCTTGGACGGTGGAGTTTAAAATTGTGCATGGGATCAGAAGGGACCCAAGGCCGGCAGTGGAGGAAGGGAGGAAATACACTTTGCAGTGACTGGTTCAGCCCTGAGAGAGGGGTGTGAAATTCACAGGGGTACGGGTAGGGAAGGTTTAAAGCAACACCCAAGGAAGGGAGGGAAACGATCCCTTGTAGTGATTCAACCCTGAGAAAACAGATGGGGAGTGGGGTTGGTGGTCCCCCTCTGATGGATGAAAGATTATCTGGTCAGAAGTCACCAGGTCATAACAATGGAGTCAGAAGAGTCCAAGGAGTGCCGACTTGGTGGAGTGTTGGAAGAGTGGCTGTTGTTATTTGGTATACACGTAGTAGAGTGTGCGCAGCTGGTCCCAGAAGAAGAGGGAGAGGATGGTGTGGGGGCCGAGGCGGAAGTAGGAGGCACCTATACCCTTGTACATGCCCCAAATGCCCTCTATCCGAGCTGTCTGCAGCAGAGCATCCAGCAAGCCCCGGTACATGAGGCCCTGAAAGGTTGAAGAGGAAGAGCAGAGTTTGTCAGAGCCCACCAGAGGCCTCACCTCAGCAGCCTGCATTTTAGTCTTCCTACCTGCACCCACAATCTGCTTCCCTCACCCCCTGGCTTTCCCTGCTGTCCTGCACCCCAGAGCACTCCCTTACCTTGCCCTGAGCATCTGTGGGCTGGTTGTAGAGCCTTGTGCTGACCACGTCAAAGGGTGTCATGGCCAGGACCACCGCAATGCTACTCACCATGGCGGCCACCAGAGCCACCTTCCAGCTCTGGGGTGGAAATATCTAAGGGGGGGAGGGAGGAAGAGCTCTGTCAGTCAGCCAATCATTCAAGCCCTCGGAAAGCCCAGGCCCTGTGCTGCAGGTACAGTGGAGAGCTGGTAACTCAGGGAGCTTCCACCCCACCGGTGATAACACTGTGAAGGAGGAAGAGCGGAAGGCCCTGAGGACTCAGGTACACCTGGGAGGAAGTGACAAGAGAACTGTGGGAAGGTTGTAAAGAGACAGTGATCCCCCCAAGCCCTCCTGCCACTCCCTCACATTGAAGGTTGGCACTGTCCCTCTTCAAGCTGAGCCCACTTCAGCTTGCCCTCCCCCTGCCCACATTCCCAGGGTGGCCCCACCCCCTTCCCAGGCAGTACCTCCCACTGGGTCACGAGGTCCTTGGTGGACGAGAAGGTGCACAGCTGGGTGGAGGAACCGACGATAACTCGGGGCAGGCCGCCCAGGGCCCCACGCCACAACCCCACCAGACCATATTTCTGGCCAATCTTGATTAGCGCCTGAAACATGCCCTGGTTGGGGGAGGGGGAGGGCAGAGAAAAAACCATGGGGGCGGGGTTCAGTCACCCAGGAATCAGGGGCTGCCACCCCCTAACAGTGCCAAGGATGGGTCCATAAAAGGCACCCGATGTCTAGACAACCAGTGCCATGTGGGCTTTGAGCATGAATGTGGTCCTCACTTGTCTGCCAACCCACCTTCCCTCCCTCGCCACCCCAGAACAGGGCCGGGTATATGCACGTGAGGACATTAGCAGGTCAGGAGAATGGGACAAGAGAAATAGGTGCAGAAGCTAGAGGAACAGGGAACATGGGGATAAGAGGGTCTGGGTGGACTCCAGGGGCAGAGTAGGGCCGAACTGATGGGCTGGGCAGAGCCGTGGCTGGGTTGCGGCTGTTGGGTGCAGGCAGAAACCTGGGGAAAATGGAAGAGAATGGGCAGGGACGCCAGCGGGTTGGAAAACCCTCACCTGGTGGTTATACTGGTGCCCCACAGCAATTTCTGTGGCTGCCTGTGCCTGTAGGTGTGTCTTCACCTGGAGACGAGAGAGTATCACAGCCTGTGGCCCAGCGGCCAGCCCCCCACCTCAGCCAGCCAAATGCCTGACCCCTTCACACTTCCTCTGGGTGTTCGGTAATGAATATCCTTCTAACCTGATAATTATTGTTGTTCCCACCTAATAAATTGGTCATGAGACTGTGTCCCTTGGCTCCAGTCCCAGGGGATGGCTCTCCTAGCACTGCAAGACACCCCACCCCCTCTACATCCTTCTTCCCTTGGGGGAAGGGGCGGGGATGGAGAGGTTGGAGAATGGCAACAATTCCTAAGACTGTTCATGTTAGGCAAGACCTGGTGTCCAACCTCTCATGCCAGCTCCTACTCCCAGACCGGCAGACAGGATCTTCAGCCACCATCATGACCAGGCTCCCCATCAGGCTCTGGGGCAGGTTGTGAGGGGTCATCGGCAAAACTTGCTCTCTGGCCCCCAAGCCCTGTGGGGGGCATGTGTCCAGCTGACTTTGGAGAACTCCAGTCACTGTCCCCGAATCTCATACTCTGGGAGTGAGACCAGACTGCCTCTCCTTCTACAGAACTCATTGCCTCCCAACGTCTTTCCAGAAAGAGCGCTAAGCAGGGCCAAGTCCTAGCAACAAGCAGCTGTGGTGACCTTGAGCTAGTCGCTTCCCCTTTCTGGGCTCAGGTTCCTGACCCTTCACCGATACCAGATTAACTCAAAGGGGCAGACTGTGGGATAGTAACTCTGTAACGCCCAGGACTTCCCCTGATCCCCACACCCGTTGATGTATGTTAATCAAATTCCTCACCCTCCCCTACACAAATCCATTTCCAACCTCAGTATCAGGTTGTGAAGTCCCAGGCACCCACCCTACACCAAAGGTCTGCCCCGAAGGCCCCAAGCAAGACCCTTCTTCTCACCATGTAGATGGGGCTCCCCAAGTAGGCTCCCATGACCCCAGCCAGGGCCCCAGCTGCTGCGCTGCGGACAGGGCTCAGGGTGCCTTCAGCTGTGTGCAGGCAGCCCCCAGCTTCAGCCAGCCCGTAGGTGCCCAGCCGGATGCCGTTCATCAGGAACTGGTATAAGAGGGCAGGGGCCAGGCCCTTCTGCAGGGCTGCCAGGCCGTCCACCTTGCCGATGGTGATGAAGGCATGGAAGACGTTTCGGTAGTGTCGTCGGTAGGTCCCGGGGGCCTGAAGTTCTCCCTGCAGCTGCATTCTGGTCTTCACCACCTCCAGGGGATTGGTGAACAAACAGGCCCCACAGGCTGCCAGGCCGCTCATCAAGAAGTCCATGGTGGGACAACAGTAGCAGGAACTGGCCCAGGGGTAAGAAAGTTAAAATGAGCTTCAGAAACGGAGTCAGAAAATCAGGGGAAAGCCTCAGTTCCAGCAGTCCAGGCTGCAGGAGGTAGAAATGCAGAAGTCTGGAGTCAAGAGTGTCAGGGTCAAATGTCAAGAGGTCAAGGGTTAGCTGGAATTTGGGAGTCAGGAGATGGCAAAGAGAGAAGAAATATGAGTTTAGGAGAGTCTGGCGAGAGGGTTATGACGGGGACTTGTTAATCAAGGGATTTGAGGTCAAGGAGGGGCAGAAGCCAGGAGGGCGTAAGGTGGGATGCTGAGGATGGCCGGCTATGGGGGCCGGGAGTAGGTGAGGGAAACGCGGAGCTGGGAAACCGGAGCCAGGGAGGAAGGAAAAAGAAAATCTGCAGGTTAAGGAGGGAAAGGATCCAGGAGAAGATCCAGTGGCGTCCCCGGACAGCAACGAGGTCTGGATCGGGGAAGGAAGTCGAGGCTCCGGCCGGGTATGAGCGCCCTCAGGCAACGGCCGGAGCCCGCAGCAGCTTCACCCCAGGGAGCCTGCGGAGGCCGGGCCGCCACACTCCAATCACCGGAGAGCGACGCCCAATGGGGAGCCACAGCCGAGAGCCTCAGCCAATCAGCGCCGAGCCGGCTCTGCGACCAATGGGAGGTGCTCTCGGCGACCCGGCCTCCGGAATCCGCAGAGAGGCGATTGGAATTAACTCTCCCCACCCCGGTACCAATGCCTGGGCTGCGGACTCGGAGTGCTGGGAGGGGTCCCCGGGGAGCAGAGGTTTTATCACTGGCGGGGAGGAGAGGTTGGACCCTGGGTTACTGGATGGGCGCAGAGGCCGAGTACGGAGGCAGCAGTCCCTCACCTGCATGTTTTGGGCTGCTGCTCTTGCGGGCGGAGGGCTCCCCTCCTTCGCCTTGTATCCCGGGTCATCGCCGGATGCGGTTGCCAAACTGTAGGTCCACTCCCTCTTGGTTCAGGCGCCAGGAGAGCCCGGAAACTGCGGCTCCTCCCGCGAGGCAGGTGGGACACACCTACTGGACGGGACAGATCTCCTTAGGCTTGGTAAAATATTTGTAGGTTCCAGCGCGGGGGTGTGGTGGCTGCGGGCGCGGAGGAAGGGGTCCCGAAGGATGGCGAGGGAACATAGTCACATCCCTACGTTCTTTTGATCCTCACAGCAAACCAGGGAGAAGGCCAGACAGGCTAAGTAAGGCGGGATTTTGATCCCTGGGCTTAGGTTACACAGGGCCAGCGAGTGGTGGGAGAGGTCCTGAGACTCTGGACTCCTTCCTTTCCTAGTTCCTGAGCCTGGTAATGGTTAATTACGCAAGAACTTCTGAGAAAAGAGACTAGGGAAGCTAGCTGGGAAGGGGTTGAGGGGGGAAGGCTTGGAGAAAGGTGGCAGGAGGATAGGGGATGTCTTCTGGGGCGGGAGGAGGAGGCAAGGGGGCACAGCAGTGTGTGAGGCAGCCACCAAACTTAGACTCAGAGGCCTTTGGAGTTCCAGTTTGGGTCTTCCTGCTTACCAGCTGGGTAGCCTTGGGCAAGCTACTTAACATCTCAGAGCCTCCTTTGTAAAGTGAGAATGATAATTATTTATTGCACAAACCTGAGTGAAAGTGTTGCATTTTTCTCTAGATGCTCAATTATCAGTCACCCTGTGCCCGTGTGTATCCTGTTCCCACTGCCGGTGAAAGTCCTTGCACCCTTAGTTTGGTGACCTCCAAATCACTCTTCATCTTGAACTTCATCTCCTGATCCTTGAAGCTTTTTAGCCACTTCCATCCTGCTTTGCTCCTCAGGCATTTACCCTTGTTTCTCATTTGATTAGCAGTTGTTTACTCTGAGTCCTCCAGTACTCTGGGAGTTCTTGGATGCCCCCCCCCGGGGCTGGGGGACTGAGTCTGGGTCTTATCTCCCCAGTGTACTGCTAAATCATTGAGCCTCTGGGCTAGGCACGAGGGGTGGAGCAGATAACGGGGCTTCTCAGGAGAGGCTCTGAAAGGGTCCCCTGAAAATTTCCAAGGGATGCTCCCCAAATGCCTCCACCTGCTGGCTGGGATTGACACTCAGAAAACTGAATTCATCTCTTGGTGAGTGTCGAGCCAAAAGACACAAGCAAGCCAAAGAGTGGGAGAAGGAAGGATTTATAAGTAAGGAGAACACAGGGGATCTTTCCCAAAGCAGTGTCTCCCGAACAGCAAAATTGGAGACATTTTAAGCTAAGGATACATGCATATTAGTGAATGGGTTTGGGCGGTGTATACTTATTCGTGAAGGGGCTTGAGCAGAAGAGGAATCAACATAGAATAGGGGCGAAGGTTGCTGGAGTCCAAGCTTTAGTTGATTGAAGTCTCAAGCATCTGAAGAAGGTTAACATCATTAGGTTCCCACCAGTCTGCGGTTTTAGCCCCTAGTTACTTACCATCCTCCACCTGCATGGGGGACCTTGGTTCCGGTAGAACAACTAAAAAGATCAGATTGTTATGCATATCCCTTGAGGAGGACCTAGGACTCTGTTTTATCGCTGAATTGTTGCCTCTTGAATGCTTTGCCTTTGTTCCTGCATTCTTTTGTTCCCCTAAGATCATTAATTACTGAGACCTGCTCTAGGGCAAACATTGTGGCCAGGCTGAGATCACAAAATGGCTTAGACCTAAAATGGCTTCTCTTATGTCAAGAAAGCCATGTGGGGTTCTCTTTCTCTGGGACCCCCTACCCTATCTGCTTATAGGATGAGAGTTCATCATTGTTTTAATCTTTGAGTTTATACCAGTGAGTCTCCACGTGCAGTCCCTGGAGCAACAGCAGCAGCACCTGCGGACTTACTAGAAATAGAGATTCTCTAGGCCCATCCTAGACCTCCTGCACTGAAGGCGGGGGCCTGACAGGGGCTTAACAAACCGTCTAGGTTATTCTGATATGTGCTAAAGTTTTAGAACCACTGCTGAAGCCTTTCATTTTTAATATCCAGATGCCCTACAGATAGACAACTTTTTTTTTTTTTTTTTTTTTTTTGCCGTGCGCGGGCCTCTCACCGTTGCGGCCCATCCCGTTGCGGAGCACAGGCTCCGGACGCTCAGGCTCAGCGGCCATGGCTCACGGGCCCAGCCGCTCTGCGGCATGTGGGATCCTCCCGGACCGGGGCAGGAACCCGTGTCTCCTGTATCGGCAGGCGGATTCCCAACCACTGCGCCACCAGGGAAGCCCCAGATAGACAACTTTTAAAGTGTTATTTTTTTTTTAAAATAAGCTTAATTTTTATTTCTTAAAAATTTTATTTATTTATTTTTGGCTATGTTGGGTCTTCGTTGCTGTGTGTGGGCTTTCTCTAGTTGCGGCGAGCGGGGGCTACTCTTTGTTGTTTCGGTGGCTTCTCTTGTTGTGGAGCACGGGCACTAGGCACGCGGGATCCAGTAGCTGTGGCATGTGGACTCAGTAGTTATGGCTCTTGGTCTCTAGAGCACAGGCTCAGTAGTTGTGGCTCACGGGCCTAGTTGCTCTGTGGCATGTGGGATCTTCCCGGGCCAGGGGTTGAACCCGTGTCCCCTGCATTGGCAGGCGGATTCTTAAGCACTGCGCCACCAGGGAAGTCCTTTTCCCTGGTTTTTTTTTTGTTTTTTTTTTTTAACTGGGTGGTTTGTTGTTGAGTTTGAGTTATTTGTGTATTTTGGATAAGAGTCCTTTATCAGATAAGTGTTTTGCAAATATTTACTCCCAGTCTATGACTTGTCTTTTCGTTCTCTTAATAGTGTCTTTTACAGAGCAGAAGTTTTTAATTATAATAAAGTCTAACATCAATTTTTTTTCTTTCATGGATCATGTTTTTGGTGTTGTATCTAAAAACTTATTGCCAAACCCAAGGTCACCTAGATTATCTCCTATACTTTCTTTTAGAAATTTCATAGTTTTGTATTTTACATTTAGGTCCATGATCTTTTTTGAGTGTGAATGACGTAAGGTCTGTGTCTTTTTTTTCTTTTTTTTTGCGGTACGCGGGCCTCTCAGTGTTGTGGCCTCTTGCGCTGCGGAGCACAGGGAGCCTGGATGTGCAGGCTCAGCGGCCATAGCTCACGGGCCCAGGCGCTCTGCGACATGTGGGATCTTCCCGGACCGGGGCACGAACCCGTGTCCCCTGCATCGACAGGCAGACTCTCAACCACTGTGCCACCAGGGAAGCCCGGTCTGTGTCTTTTTTACATATGGATATCAGTTGTTCCAGGAAGTTTTGTTGCAAATTCTATCCTTTCTCCATTGAATTGCTTTTGCTCATTTGTCAAAAGTCAGTTGACTCAGGGAATAGAGCCAACATTTTATCATAACTATAAATGGAATATAATCTATAAAAATTTTGAATCACTATGTTGTACATCCCAAAATAATATAATATGGTAAATCAACTATACCTCAATTTTTAAAAAATATCAGTTGACTGTATTTGTGTTGGCCCATTTCCATTGATCTATGTGTCTGTTTTTTCACCAATACCATGCTGTGTTGATTATCATAGGCTGTTATCATTTTTGTTTCCCCCTGGTATGAATGTCCTGAGACACGTGTGAGAGGAGTGGAGGGGAAGCACAAAGATGGCCCCAGGTCTGAGAGAAGGGGTGAAACCACGGAGAGGGGAGAGTGAACGGTGCAGAGGCCTGGAAGGCACGGAGCTGTGCCTCTTCTGCACCTCTACCTGGGGTGGCCTAGACACCCATAGCTTCATATTGGCTGCCAGGCCCCATACCTGATGTGCTCATCCTCCACCTAGTGGCAGTTGGACAGAATCCTCTATCCTCGCACAGATTAGAACCTGCATGGATTCCCAGAGCGGGCCAGCGTTTCCTCACTGCCCGCTTCCTGATTTATCCCACACCACAGGCAGGCTACCTACCCCTAATAGCTTTCTAGACAGAAAAGAGGGCCTAGGTGTTTTGTACTCCATGAAGGATTCTGTTGGAGTTCAATGTCCTGGCCCTATCAGCGGCCAGTGGGACTCAGCACTTCTTTCATCATGAGCTCCTCTCCCGTTGGAAGGGATTTTTTTTGCATGAATTAAGCTTTGTCCCTGCTTGGGTCACACGCTCACCCCTGAACCAATCTCGGTAGCTAGGGAAGAGGTAATGTGCCGACTGGCTGCTTCTGGGCCATACATTCCCCCCAGAATGGGCCATGTGGACCTAGAATGATGGAAGGGTGGGTTCCCAAAAGAAAACTGGGTGCTGGTACCAGAAGAGGGGGAATGGGTGGGCAACTGGTTAAAACTCCTGCCATCCACTCCTCCGCCTGCTCAGAAACCTCAGTGCCTCTACTGCCCTGTCCGGTTGCCCGTGGGGTGGCCGCTACATGTTCCTCCAGCCTCATACCCCTCTTTTCATATCAGCTAAGCTTCCCTCTCACAGTTCTCCAGATGGGCCTACTCTCCTCTTCACTGCTTCTCCACTTCTATGGTCTCCCCAGATGGTCACCCATGCCTTGCCTCTTGGCCTGGCCAAACTTTACCTGATTTTCCTAACAACCAGGTGAGTGACGTAAGGAGGACTGAAGGAGGGTCGAAGCCACCTGATGTGGAGGTAAAGGGGTGAGATAGAAAGACCTAAGGACTCCTCCAAACTTCCAGCAAAGAATCTTTGGGCAAAATCAAGACCAACCACCTTGAAGCTTCTGGGGCTACTTTGTTAATCATTTTTATTTTTTAAAAATGTTTATTTATGTTTTGGCTGCACCGCACAGCTTGCAGGATCTCAGTTCCCCAACCAGGGACTGAACCCGGGCCACGGCAGTGCAAGCCAGGAATCCTAACCACTAGGCCACCAGGGAACGCCCATTAATCATTTTTAAATTGAAAGTATTTTGTTTTTCACAAAGATGTTTACTGCAGCATTAACTGTAATGCCAAAAACTGGAAGCTGCCCAAATGGCCTGCACTCGAGAATGAATTATAGCGTTTAAGATTCTTTCAACAGTAAGTGACAGAAACTCAGCTCAAACTAGCTTAAGCACAAAAGGGAATTCAGTGGCCCCCGAAACCGAGCAGTCCAAGGGGCTTAAATGATGTCAGGCCCCCTCCATCCCTTGGTTCTGCTTCCCTCCGGTGTGGGGCTCATTTTCTCTCACTATTGACTAGTTTCCTCCATTGTGGGGAAAGGGAGGCCAAGACGCAGATTGCTCCAGACTTATATTATTCCTGCTTTGTGACCTTGGAAGAAAGAGAAAGATGCCCTTTCCCAGAGACCCAGGGCAGGACATCCTGGCATGGGTGATTTGCTCATTCCTGGGCCAGTCTCTGTGGCCAGAGGAATGGGATCCTGTGATTGGCTGAATCTGGTTCCGGTGGGCAGGAGGAGGTTGCTGTGACTGACGGTCGCACCGGAACCGCATGGAGTGGGGTGGTGGATGAAGAGTTTCCCAGAAGACTTTTACTGCTGTTACCAGGGTGACAAAATCTAGTTGATGCAATAGTACCTTCCAGGAAAAATTATAATTATAAAGTCCATGTATGTGGTGACATGGCAAATAGTTATGAAGCAGAAAACAGAATTGAAACTATGATGGCACGTTTGGAAGGTAGAAAAAGAGAAAACTTTTGCTTTGTTGGGGTGGTGGAAGAATGTATCATATTAAAAATCTTCTGGGACTTCCCTGGTGGTGCAGTGGTTAAGAATCCGCCTGCCAATGCAGGGGACATGGGTGGTTCGAGCTCTGGTCCGGGAAGATCCCACATGCCACGGAGCAACGAAGCCCGTGCACCACAACTACTGAGCCCGAGTGCCGCAACTACTGAAGCCTGCGCACCTCGAGCCCGTGCTCTGCAACAAGAGAAGCCACCACAGTGAGAAGCCCGCACACCTCAATGAAGAGTAGCGCCTGCTCACTACAACTAGAGAAAGCCTGTGCGCAGCAACGAAGACCCAACGCAGCCATAAATAAATAAATAAATTTATATAAATAAATAAATAAAATAAAAATCTTCAGTACCTTTGCAAAAATATTTGTACAATAAATAAAAGGTGTTTGTGCAAAAATAATCTGGCACATATCACACGATACGATTTTCAGAGCTAAGTTTCTTTTCGGAATGAGATGGGGCATAAATAGACGGTGATTTGTATAGATCTGAAATGTCATGCTTTTCATCTTTGTGGTTGCTTTGAGCAGGGGGCCAAATGGAACCTCTTTGTCAGGAGTGTTAGAACATTCTCAGTGTAGCTCCAGCGAACTTTAGTTCCCCAAAACATGCTACCCTGCCTTTGGGAGCAGAGGAAGTCTCTCCCCACCAGGCAGGCAGGTGAAAAGCCTTCAGGTGGGTCTCTGATAAGGACAGAGAGAGGACAAGGAAGTAAGCTCAGACGAGCCAGGAAGGACAGGTAAAGGTGCATGGGCGGCCCAGCCCACCTAATTCCCCTTTTTGTGCCCATACGCCCATGCAGAGCTGGGGTGGTTCATGTCGTACCAAGTGCCAACATGTCTGCAGCCGACAACCAGCACTTTGGGGTTAGTTATCTTTTTCTTTTTCTTTTTGGCCGTGCTGTGTAGCTTGCTGGATCTTCCTTCCCCAAGCGGGGATGGAACCCGTGCCCTAGGCAGTGAAAGTGTGGAGTCCTAACCACTGAACCGCCAAGGGAAGTCCCAGTTATCTTTTTAAATGTTATTGTTGTAAGTAGTAAAACTAATAAAGACATTCCTATTTTAATAAAAACAAAAAACAGGATTTGTTTTGCTACACACATGTATCTGGCTTTCTTGATAGGGTCTCTGAGGCACACTTATAGAGATTTTGTCTCCCTGGAATCTAGGGGAGAGAGAGAGAGAGAGGAAAGGAGAGCCAGGGGAGTAGTGCTGTGGGGAGGATTCAACTCAGTTTGTTCAATTCATCAAAATATTAAGCACCTCTTATTATGTGCCTGAATTTGTTCCAGAATTTTAGGGTATATCAGTGAACAAAAAAGATAAAGATCACGCCTCCAGGAAGCTTACTTTCTTCTTTTTAAAATGTCATCATTTATTTATTGACAGGAAGCTTACTTTCTAATGTGTATGTAGCTATAAACATACTATGTCAATTTAATAGTAATACACTATATACTATAAGGCATGATTGCTATGGGAAAAAAGGCAGGTCAGGAATTTGGTGTGACGCAATTTTAAAGAGTGGTAGGGCAGCCTCACTGAGAAGGCGATATTTGAGAAATGAGGTGAGGGAATCTTTCACGGGGATGTCTTGGGAAGGGGGTCTCCAGGCAGAAGACACAGCCAGTGCAAAGGCCCTGGGGCAGGAATGTGCCTCAGAGGAGAGGTTTAGGTTCATTGTTGGAACTTGTCTTTTACTCTGGACTTTGTCTTTTACTCTGAGGAAAAATGAGTTAAAATATATGTTCTAACCCAGTTTTCTGGCTTTTCTTCTTAGTGTCTTGTTTGGAGTGTGTGTGTGTGTGTGTGTGTGTGTGTGTGAGAGAGAGAAAGTCTGGCAAAAGCAGGCACCTGGGCGTGGGCAAAGGCCCCCTGAGCTCCTAACTGCCCTTGCATCTTCCTCTCATTACCCTACTTCCCAGGCTGGGGTGTGGCTCATTCCACCCCCTCAGTTGTTTTTATGACACACTCTGAGCCCTGAGAACTCAGCTCTTCAATCACAGAGCAAATTAGAGGTGAGAGGGACCCCTGCCCACTGCCCCCGCCCCCAGGGGTACTGGCTCCCAGCCAATCAACATCAAAGCCTCCCAGGGGGACAGGGAGAGTCAGGGGCTGGGACCCTGAGAGACAGGGACTGAGAATGGGGAGCAGGCAGGGGGCTCAACAGAGGGCATATCCACCTGGGGTGCACTGAGATCTCACACCGACCCCTTGGTCCACTACACACACACACACACACACACACACACACACACACACACACACACACACACACACACACACACACACACACGCTCGCCTGACACAATGGCCGGGTGGGGCTGAGGAACTGGCTTCCTCTGCGGAGATCTCAATCTGGGCCCTCAGTTCCCGCCCCAGAAACACAGGAACAGACCATCAGAGACCCGGCCCCGCGTTCCTTGTTCCAAGGGGCAGGCAGGACGGGCTGAAAATAGAAACCGCTTCCAAAAAGATAAAGGTAAATTTAGGGAGGGGGAAACCGGGGTGGGCGGTGGGGTCCCTTGGTGTGAGATAATGGGCTGACTCACCCCCCGGGGACAGGTTGGATGCGAAAGGGACAGGCTGTCATGCGAGGTGTGGAAGAGATGGTCAGACACGCCGTCGAGGGACACACACCCCATCCCTCAGCGATCCAGAGGTGTCTGGAGCCCACGCCCTCCCGCCAGCCCAGCCAGTACCATTGCCACCCTGTCCTCACCCCCACCCCTGTCCACCCCCGGCCGCTGTCCACACAGCCATGCGGACCCAGGACAGGACGTGCACATACAACGTGCACAAACAGTCCACTCTCCACGGCTGAGTTTCATCCTTTCCCCAGACTCTGTTATCCTCTGAAACCCGGCATTCGGGGTCCCTCACATCTTCCAGAGCCCCAGTGTGCGCATGTGGAGTGTGGTGTGGTTTGGGGGGGGGGTGTCCGGTTGGGAGGAGGATCCGATTCCTGTTTCCTGCCCCTACTCACTCGGCCCCGGGAGGTGACCGAGAGTGGAGAGGCCTCGAGGGTGAGTGCTTGGGCCGAGTACCTGGATCCCTGCGAGAGGCCTGAGTGGGGGGCGGGGGAAGGAAGTTAGGGCAGGTACCTGAGGGGGGCAGGGATCTCTGAGGGGGGGCTGGGGAGGAGCTGGCCAGCTGGCGAGGCTACTGCCCGGGGTCACCTAAGGAGCTTCCTGCCAGAACACAGAGGCCATTGAGCTGCAAGACTCCCAGCCTACAGCTCCCAGCCCCACCCTGCATCATTTCTCAAAAACCAATCTGGGGCCTGGAGGGATCTGACTCTCCTGCTGACTCCACAGGGGAGTTTGGGGGCGCCAGGTCTCCCAGCCCGGACCTTGCTGCCGTCTCAGGATTACAGCGCCTTCCTGGCGGGAGGAAGTGAGCCCAGGCCCCAGCGTCTTGGCACCATTGGTCCTCACCTTAGTCTGGCCTCCTGACCACCCTCTAGGCATCCTGGCGGGACCCAGGCTTCCACCGGGGCATCTCTCCGGGACCAGGTGGGGGGCTGGGAGACAGGCAGGGGTGAGGATGGGGCAGGAGAGACCATGCGGGGGCCTCCTGGTCTCTTGGGGTCAGAGGCTCCAGGAACCTTCATGGCAGGAAAAGGAGACTAAAAATAATCCGGAAAGGGAGAGTCCAGAGAGAGGAACTGGGAAATGGGGGCGGAGGGCCCATTGGAGCAGGGAAATAGTGATGCATCCCTCACGGCCCAGGCACGGGCGGGCGCGCAGGCAGACGCACACCGCACATACGCCCCACACGACAGCACGGAACACACACACCCTTGCAGCCCCATCTCACACAACACGCTAGACACACTGTGTACTCCACGCTCCCACTGCATACTCGCGTGTAACAGATACACTCTGAAACACAGCATCCAACACCCCGTTCGTGTAGCACTAGAAACACACATGTCCACTCACGCTTAAACCACACACACAAACCTCCACAGCACACACTACAGACACAAAACACAATAAATGAGGTAGACACATAGCGGCTCTACCGGCACACCCCACTGCCCTTACTGATCCAGTTCTCTTGCACCCCTCCCCCAGCCTGGGTCTCTACCCAGGTGCCCCAACTCTGGCCTCACTGTCTCCTCTGGCCTGACTGGGGCAGCAGAGGCTGAAAGACAGAGCGCAATGGAGGCTGGGGGTGCCAGGGAGGGTTCAGAGTCCTCAGGGAATGGAATAAGGAGGGGTGAGAGGTAAAGGGAGCAGACAGTGGAGATGGGAAGAGAGGAAGTGTACCCGCCTTCCCTCCTGACTCTGAAATCTCGGCTCATTTACTTGCAAACATTTCTGCTCGCAGGACTCAGTCTACTCGTGGGCACTAAGGGTCTCTCTTTCTGCCCCTCTTCCTCAGGGGATGACTCCAGCAGCGTACCCCACTCCTTGGAAGAGCTCGGAGGAAGATGTCAGCTCAGCCTCTTCCTGCAGCAACACCCCCTACCCAGAAGCCCCCTCGGATCATCCGGCCCCGCCCCCCTTCTCGCCCCCGGGCTGCCCAGTCCCCGGGGGCCCACCACAACGGCTCCTCTCCACAAGAACCTCCCCTCACTGCCAACGAGGCACCAACACTGATGTGCACCCCCATCTTCTGGGAGCCCCCAGCCTCGTCCCTCAAGCCCCCAGCCCTTCTGCCCCCGTCAGCTTCTAAAGCCAGCCTCGACTCCCAGACTTCCCCAGACTCGCCTTCCGGCACCCCCAGCCCAGTGTCCCGGCGCTCCATCTCCCCAGAACCCGCTCCCTGGTCTCCAGTGCCCCCACCCAAACCCTCCGGGTCACCCCGAACGGCTCTGCCCCTGCTCCACTCGACCCGGGCCCCTGGCCAGGATGGCTCTGCCTCGGCCGCAGGCACCGTGCGGAGACTGGCTGGCAGGTTCGAATGGGGGGTTGAAGGCAAGGTCCAGGCTCCAGATGCCCTGGAGCCGGGTTCTCCCGGGGGACCGGATGTGAATGGAGAGAGAGAGACCGCGCAGGGCATCCTCGCTGGGAGTGGGTCCCAGGAGAACGGCACTCCAGGTAAGCCCGGGCTGGCTCGATCCAGCTCCTCTTCTTTGTTTTCAGGGCTTTAAGATTGGGTACTTGAAGGGGCTACTTTTTAAAAACTGGATTCCATGTTTGGAAAATCTGGTTTTCAGATTTCGGAGGGTTTGAAGAGAGTCAGGGTAGAGGGGATAGATGCCTAGGGCTGACCTCCATGTTCCTGCTGCTGGGCGGGTTAAGGGGAGGGAGGAGGCCTGGGGAGGGTGGGTGTCCTAAGGACGCCCCTGTCTCCCACAGATGCTGCGCTGGCCTGCCCTGCCTGCTGCCCTTGTGTCTGCCATGTAGCCCGGCCCGGCCTGGAGCTCCGATGGGTGCCACTGGGAGGCTATGAGGACGGCCCCAGGGTCCCCTGCCGGGCCTCCCCACTGCGGACCTCCCGCTCCCGCCCCAGCCCTCCAAGCCTCGGCCAGCCCCCAGTCGTCCTCACGTCCTACCGCTCCACTGCCGAGCGCAAACTCCTGCCACCCCTCAAGCCCCCCAAGCCAACTCGGGTCAGACAGGATGTCACCAGCTCTGGGGACGCCCCACAGCCAGATCTCGATCTGCCCTCCGAAGATGGAATCCAGACAGGTACAGGGCCCCCAGGGAGTGGACCTCTGGGCTGGGAAGGAGCCTCTGGGCTCCACCGGGTGGAGGTGGAGCATTCTGAACACAAACTCACTACAACCCCAAGCAGGCCCTGGGCTTCTTGTTCCTCCACCAGCTGCTGCTCTGGGACTGACCAGAGTTGTAGTTTTTACAGTAACAGTCTCTGCTGGGCGGGAGTCAGGAGGCCTGGGCTGGGGATCCTGGAGGCTTTCTCTCTTCTCTCTGGTTCTCTCTCTAGGGGACAGTCCCGATGGCGTCCCTCAGAACGATCCTCCAGCCACCACGGAGGGCAGGTACCAAACACTCCCACCCTTATTCCTACCTGAGAGCAGACTAACCTTCGGGTCCACCTGAATCCCACCCCCACGAGTGTGGAGTGAAGAAGGCCTAGGACTCTAGGGACAAGCAGTGCCGGTTTCTAATCCCAGCTCTGTCCCTTATCAGCTGTGTGACCTTATACAAGTCACTTAACCTTTCTGGGTCTCAGCCTCCTCACCTGTGAAATGGGGGTAAACATACCAAATACTTCATAAAGTTGTTGGGGTCTGATATCGGTGACGAGCCAGGACCATAATAAACCATTTTAATTCCCCCACTTTGAGCTTCTATCGAAATTATTGCCTGTGAATCCATGTATCAACCAGGAACATCTCTCCTGTGTTATCTGGGCCTGTTAGTCATTTCACCACCATTATCAGAGTTCATCTGAGGCCATCCATGTATTCAACCAACATTTACTGGAGTTGATTCTCCCGGGCTTCTACTTTGGGTGAAAGGGTGCATGGTGGTGCTGATGGCCAGAACAGAGCGGGGAGGTATAAGAGCTGGGTTTGCCCATGTTGAGTTGTACCGAGGCACCCATAGGACATGGTCATTCCATGAGAGCCCTGGAGATGGAGGCTTGGAAGTCGCCGGTGCGCAGTAGTTGAGACTGCAGGAATGGATGGGGCCCACTTAGTACTGGGCCTCACGTACAACAGGCACATAAAATGATCCGGGCTTCGGTCGCAGTCCCTGCACACAACCTACCCCCTTACACTGTCACGTGAGGAGCATTCCATCCTTTTCTCTTTCCACAGGGAGGCTGAGGAGCTGGAGGAGCTGAAGGGGCAGAACTGGGAGCTGCCCCTGCAGGACGGTGAGGGCCTCTGCACCTGGGGCGTCCCTGCTGAGACCGTCAAGAAGTGGGCAAGGGTTCCGGGGCACTGGACTTCGCTGATGTGCGACATCTGCTCTCCAGAACCCCTGTACCAGACCTATCGAGCAGCCGTGCTGTCAGAGGAGCTGTGGGGGGTCAGTGAGGATGGGGGACCCTCTTCAGCAAATCCTGGGGAAGCTCCCCCCTTCGCCCGGCCCCCCGGACCTCGCAACACGCTGTGGCAGGAGCTTCCGGCTGTGCGAGCCAGCGGCCTCCTGGACACCCTCAGCCCCCAGGAGAGGCGCATGCAGGAGGTGGATGCACCTGGGGTCGGGCGCGGCGGGGTTGGGGTGGGGTGGGGGGGAGGAGCCTGGGACCCGACGCCTGGGCTGCCTGGGCTGCCTGGGAGCTGGGCTTTCCACTAAGGCCCTGCTGTTCCTCCTCAGAGCCTGTTCGAGGTGGTGACATCCGAGGCCTCGTACCTGCGCTCCCTGCGGCTGCTGACCGACACGTTTGTGCTGAGCCAGGCGCTCCGGGACACGCTCACCCCCCGGGATCACCACACCCTGTTCTCCAACGTGCAGCGCGTCCAGGGAGTCAGTGAGCGGTCAGTGGGGCCGCCACCTCTCCGCAAGCGGGCCTCGGGAGGAAGCACTCCTCAGCGCTCTCCTGTCCCCGGGCCTCCCCTCCAGGGCCCACTTAGTGCCCAGCTCTTCCCTCGAGAAGCCGGGACACCTGGCTCTCTGCCCCCCTCCATTACTTGTCGCCCACTCCCCCAGGTTTCTAGGGAAGTTACTGTCCCGTGTGCGCTCTTCCCCCCACATCAGCGACCTGTGCGACGTGGTGCACGCCCACGCCGTGGGGCCTTTCTCCGTGTACGTGGATTACGTGCGGAACCAGCAGTATCAGGAGGAGACGTACAGCCGCCTGATGTGAGCGTCCCAGGGGCGGGGCCACGTCACCAGTGCTGGCGGGAGACGGGGAGCAGGGTCGGGGTCCAGGCCAGGGCAGGTTGCGGGGAGATCGGGGCCTCGAGGCAGATGCCAGCCTGCGCCTGCTTCTACAGGGACACGAACGTGCGCTTCTCTGCGGAGCTGCGGCGGCTGCAGAGCCTCCCCAAGTGCCAGCGGCTCCCGCTGCCGTCCTTCCTGCTGCTGCCCTTTCAGCGCATCACGCGGCTCCGCATGCTGCTGCAGGTACCCGTCCTGGCTTGGGCCCTTTTCGGCCCCACCAACCCCGTTGGAGAGCTCTCCCCAGGGGCCTCCTGCCCCACCATCGCCATTTCCCACCCCACCACAAACACAAGAATCCCCTAAGTCAGGACTCCTAATCGGGGCCTCTCCGTCCAGGACCCACCAAACCCTACCTGGAGCTACCCAAACGTTTCAAGGAGCCGTCTGCGTGCAGGAAAAGAGCCTCTGGCTAGAGACCTGAATTCTAGATTTAGCTCTGCCACTAACTGGCTGAGCGACGTTGGGCAAGTCCCTTTCTCTCTCCAGGTCTCAGGGGGAATGTGATGAGTGGTCTTTGAGGTCCTCTCAGTCCTGTCTTTGACCGTATGCCTTCCCAGTGGGGTGATATCACCCTCAAGGAGGCAAAAACTCGTTCTTCGGGGGGGCGAAAAAATCTTAAATATTCCAATGGTTTGTGGTACTCCAAAGGGCCAGGGTGTATAAATAGATATACAGTATATTTGTGGTATTAAAATTTGATGGGGGCGGGGGGAACGATTAGGGAAAAAATGTCTAAAAAGATTCCTTAGTGGGTTGATACTGAAAAAAGGGGTGAGAAACACTCTTCTGTTGCAGAGTAGAAACTTCTCCCTGAACTAGGTCTCCTGATGTGGGGATCTCAGTATGAAGAGTCCCCAACTAGATCATCAGTGCCCTTGCCTTATTCAGCTTTATATATCCCCAGTGCAGACAACAACAACATAATAATGATGATGATATTAATCATAGTAGCTAAACAACTGTTGGGTGTCTGTTCTAGACATGGTTCTAAGTGCAATACGCTCGTTTAACCTTACCAATGACTATGTGAGGGTAGGAACTCTTATTGACCCCACTTTATAGATGAGGAAACTGAGGCTCAGAGAGGTTAAATAACTTGCCACAGGTCACACAGATAATAATTGATGGAGACAAACTTTAAATCCAGGCACTCTTAACCCCACGCTATATTGTTTGTACTAATAGCTGTGGTTAATAATTATTAAAATAATAGCAACCCTCTTTTCAGCATTTACTATGTCCCAAAGACTATGCTACGTACTTTACATATATTTGCTTGCAGAATCCTCACAACAATGCTAATGGTATGGAAGGTGGGAGTTATCCCCATTTTACAGATGGGGTAACTGAGACTCAGAGAGGTAACCTGACTTGCTCAGGGTTATGCAGACAGCGAGTGGTGAGGCTGGTCCCCCAGCCCTGTGAACCCCCAAATGCCAAGCCAGGCAGGGTCCTCTGAGCTGCAGCCCCTCTGAATCCCAGAGCCACAGAGCAGGGGCCCAATTACCCTTCTTCCTCATCCCCAGAATATCCTGCGCCAGACAGAGGAGGGGTCCAACCGCCAGGAGAATGCCCAGAAGGCTCTGGGTGCTGTCAGCAAGGTTGGAGGGGGATGCTGGGGCTGGAGGAGGTGAGGAGGCAGTAGGGAGGGATGGAAGGGGTGGAAGGGAGTGGGGGTGGGTGACTTGGCTCCCCTTACCCAGATCATTGAGCGGTGCAGCGCCGAGGTGGGGCGCATGAAGCAGACAGAGGAGCTGATCCGGCTCACGCAGAGGCTGCGCTTCCACAAAGTCAAGGTCAGATCCCGGGCTCCCTGCTTCCCTTTCCCCTCCCGCGGTGCTCGCGCTGCAGGGAAGTCAGAACCTCCTCCCTGCTTCCTCACAGGCCCTGCCCCTGGTCTCCTGGTCCAGGCGCCTGGAGCTGCAGGGGGAGCTGACTGAGTTAGGATGCAGAAGGGGGGGCGTGCTCTTCGCCTCCCGCCCCCGCTTCACCCCCCTCTGCCTGCTGCTCTTCAGTGACTTGCTGCTCATCACTCAGCCCAAGAGGTAGGTCTCAGGGAGGGAGGCAGCCCAGGCAGGATTCCAGCTGGACCCCTGCTCTCCCTCTGAACTTCCTCTTCCCTGGGCAGTGGGCAGCGGCTACAGGTTCTGGACTATGCCCATCGCTCCCTGGTCCAGGCCCAGCAGGTCCCGGACCCATCTGGACCACCTACGTTCCGCCTCTCCCTTCTCAGCAACCACCAGGGCCGTCCCACCCACCGGCTACTCCAAGCTTCATCCCTGTGAGTTGTGTCTCTTTCAGAAAACACCCTGGGGACCCTCACTTGACCTCTCCGAGTCCACCACCCTCCTCCCTAATCTCTCTCCTCCGAAGCCCGTGCCTAACTAACCCCCAGGAGGATCTCCGGGGCCAACTGTGACCCTTCCCTATATTCCCACCAGATCAGACATGCAGCGCTGGCTGGGAGCCTTCCCTACCCCAGGCCCCCTTCCCTGCTCCCCGGGCACCATCTATGAGGACTGTGGTGAGTGTTCCCTAGAGGGGAGGAGGGAAGGAAAAGTGAGTCTTCAGGGGAAAATGGGGAGAAGCTAAAAAGAGTCTGGATCCCACTGTAATGTCACCCACCCCAACCAGACTGTTCCCAGGAACTCTGTTCAGAGACTTCCACACCTGCCAAGACTGAGGGACGGAATCTGGAGTCCAGGGCTCCCCACAAGCACCTATACAAGAGCCCCGAAGGTGAGAGATTCTTTTACTTATTCATTCAATAAATATTTATTAAGCACCTAGAGGTGCCACTCGCTGTTCTCGGCACCAGTGAACCAAACACGCAGATATTCCTGCCCTGTGGACTATACATTCTAGTGGAGGTGAAACAATAAAGAATAAACAAGATAAATAAGGAACATATATACAATGGAATATTACTCAGCCATAAAAACAAACGAAATTGAGTTATTTGTAGTGAGGTGGATGGACCTAGAGTCTGTCATACAGAGTGAAGTAAGTCAGAAAGAGAAAAACAAATACCGTATGCTAACACATATATATATGGAATCTAAAAAAAAAAAAAAATGGTTCTGAGGAACCTAGGGGCAGGACAGGAATAAACACAGAGGCATAGAGAATGGACTTGAGGACAAGGGGAGGGGGAAGGGGAAGCTGGGATGAAGTGAGAGAGTAGCATTGACATATATACACTACCAAATGTAAAATAGATAGCTAGTGGGAAGCAGCCGCATAGCACAGGGAGATCAGCTCGGTGCTTTGTGACCACCTAGAGGGGTGGGATAGGGAGGGTGGGAGACGCAAGAGGGAGGGGATATGGGGATATATGAATACATAGAGCTGATTCACTTTGTTGTACAGCAGAAACTAACACCACATGGTAAAGCAATTATACTCCAATAAAGATGTTAAAAAAAAAAGTAAGTAAATTATACTGTCTGAAGGTGGTAAGTGCTGTGGGAAAACGAAAGTGGAGCAGAGTCAAGGGGGGTCAGGAGTCCCGGGGTTGGGTAGGCTTACATGTTTAAGTAGGGAGGTCGAGGGGGACCTTGTTGAGGAGGCGCCGTGTGAGCAGTGACTTGGTGGAGGTGAGGAATTTAGGCACGTGGTGTCTGGGGGAAGAGTGTCCCAGAGGGAGGCAGGAGTCAGACTGGTGTGTTTGAGGAGCAGTAAGGAAGCCAGTGTGGCTAGAGGGAGTGAGGAAAACGGGGAGAAGCAGATGACATCATAGGGGTAACGGGGACCAGATCACGTGGGTCCTCGTAGGTTCCTGTAAGGAGTCTGGCTCTCACTCTGCGTGAGATGAGCAGTCAACGCAGGGCTTGACAGAGGAGGGAGCCCGCTCCTCTTTTCTTTTTTTTCTTTAACTTTTTATTGGAGTATAGCCTATTAACAATGTTGTGATAGTTCCAGGTGCACAGCAAAGCAACTCAGCCATGCATATACATGTATCCATTCTCCCCCAAACTCCCCTCCCATCCAGGCTGCCACATAACACTGAGCAGAAGGACCCCGACCCTCTTTGATGTTGACGTTTCCTCCACCTCTAATGGCCTTTTTACCAATTCTCCAAGGCTTCTCCACTAATCCCCGCACCCGCCATGACCTTCAGGCATTAGACCCCACTGGGCCTCCTCTCCGTCCTGACCTGCCCCCTGCCCCGGTCCCACTTAGGCCCTTGTCTCTCTTTCCCCAGGCTGGCTGAAGGGGCTTCCTGGGGCCTTCCCTGCCCAGTTGGTGTGTGAAGTCACGGGGGAACACGAAAGGAGGAAGCACCTTCGTCAGCACCAGAGGCTCCTGGAGGCTGTTGGGTCCTCTTCAGGCTCCCCCAGTGCCCCCCAGCCCTAATGCAGGCCGGGGGGATGGGGTGGCGGCACAAGTTGGGACAGCTGGCAGCCTGGCACAGAGGAGACAAAGCCCATCCATCCATTGGATTTGCTGTCAGTGGAAACGCTACCTCAGTGGCAACCAATAGGGACCGAGCTTCAGGACTGGGCAGCCAATGAAAACAGGGCCGTCTGAGCCCATGCATGAGGGAGAATGAAGATGGCTTGAGTGGATTGCCAGCGGAGACAGAGGCTCAGTGCAGAGTGGCCAGTGGGCGCTGAGCTGGCTGAGCCTCTGGCCAATGAGTATCCCTGCTATGCTCACAGCCAAGAAAGAGGAAGCTAGGTCAGTGCAGCTGAAAGAGGGCTGCACTGGAGATAAAGTCCTAGGATAAAATAGCCAACAGCAGGGACACATCCAGCCAAAGAAGATGGTGATCTGGGCCCAAGAGACCAGTAGGAACCCTGCTTGGTGCCATAGCAACGACCATCTTGCCTTTTGAGTCTGGGAAGTATTAGATGCCATTCCTGGGGTGCCTCCTGTGTCCTCTTAAGCCACTTCCTCTCTTCTAGAAGAATCCAGAGTGTGTGTCTCAGAGAATCTGTGTGTGTGTGCACGTGTCTGTATACTTATCAAGGAAGGTGATTCTGCTGAACATGATGTGTGTGTGGTCTTGCCCCCTTCCCAGATGATTGAATCCTCGATTTCTCCCCTCACTCCCCATTTTTCCTATTAGTCTCCTCAGGAATGACACTAGGTCTGAGCTCCAGAGGAGAATGTGCTGGGTGTGGCTGGCAGCCAGAGGCCAGAGCTGGGGATGAGAGGCCTGGGTTCGGCCTCCGTAAGCCCTACCTGCGGATCCTCCAACCTGAATTATACCAGCCATTCAGCCTCGGCCTCGGGCTTCAGACTGGCTCTGGGTCCCAGGGGTGAGTGAAGAAACAGGAGCCGTGGATCTCGGGCCAGCTGAGCCTCTAGGGCTTTCTTGCCTTCATCCTGGTCCTTGCACAGAAACACTGGGCCAAGCAGTGGGGAGAGAACAGAGAACCAGCATTACTGCCTAATCCCACCCAGAGCATCTGCTTCCAGATGAGAGACTGCCCCCGCACGATGCCAGAAGGAGGTGAGGAATGGAGACAGAGCGGAGCAGACAGTTGCTGGCAAGTGGGGGCCTGGGCCTCGCACAAGGTCATCCCTGAGCTAAGCCGTCACACCTTCCCTTCAGCTCATGCATGGCAACTTGCCCAGGACAGAAACTGCCACGCCGACTACTGGAGATGCAAGGACTCTGGGAGACTGAGAGGGAGAAAGGCACTGGCATTTGGCATGTCCATGACTTTGGGGATTCACCTAGCACAGTGCCTGACATATGAGAAACCCTCAATAAATGGTGGAGCTGCATTGAGGCTCTCCTGGGAGCATGTGCTTAAAGAAGCAGTGGTTTCCAAAGTGACTTTATTAGGGGGAGGGGCTGGTTGAAAAGGGATCCTTTGAGAGCAGGGGTCAGCTCTGCTGGGAACTGGGGCTTGGAGACCAGGTGCAAGGTGTGTTGGCACACTCATAGCTCCTGAGGGATCTATGGCGGTGTGATGGGGGGAGGGTTGCAGATGCTGAAGCAGAGAGCTGCTGCGGGTTGGGGAAGAGGACTGGCAGAGCCAGATATGGATGGGGCTCTGGCAGGGGATGAAGATGCAGCAAGAAGGACACAAAGCGCAATCAGTCAGCAATAAAGATCCTTTACTGACCAGCCAAGCATCTCTGTGTCTAACTTATTTCAATTCTACTTATTTATTGAGTGCCTTCTATGTGCCAGGCACTCTTCTAGGATCTGGGGACACAGAGATGAAACAGACAAAGGCCTCGACCTCAAGGAGCCTACATTCTGGGGGAGCAGGTGGGGGGAAGTTACTAAGTAAACAAGTTAGTAAGTAAGAAAAGATCAGGTAGCAGTGAATGCTATGATGAAAATATAGCGAAGGCTATGATACAGAGTGCCGTGTGTGTGTGTGTGTGTGTGTGTGTGTGTGTGTGTGTGTGTGTGTGTGTGGCTTTGGGGAAGACCCTGGAGGAGGTAACATGGAGCTGAGACAAGAAGGGAGCATCTGGGACGATCTGGGCAAATGGCACTCTAGGGGTGGTCTCAAGGGGATTGAAGTCCAGGAAGAGAAGGCAGCGGGCATGGGGAGGGAGCTGGCCTACAGGCTCCTTCCTTTCCTAGTGCGGGAGTCCCTCCACACAAACTCCCCTCTTCCCCTGACATAGAGAGACAGACACACATCCAGAGGCAGACACAAAGCTGCACATGTGCCCCATATATGTTCCATCTCAACTCCTCACTCTCTCCCAGAGTCCTGCCACTTAAGGAAGCCTCCAGGCTCCAAGTCAGAGGTTCTAATATTGGGATGATGGGGAGATGGAAACCAGTTAAGAATTGTTTGGGGGAAGTAAAGACACAAAATATAACCACATGTTCCAAAGGGATGGAAAGACAGGGAGTGAAGGGGACTGTCATGTTTCTGTTATCTCAGAGGCCCCTTTCCATTTTGGGGGGACCTGAGTGTGTGTGTGTGGTCCTGGAGGGGTCTGCATTCTGCAAGCCTGTTGGAGAGGGTAGAGGGGCATGAAAGAGGCAGATGTGAGGGAGCAAGGACCGCCAGTAGCATGGAGAAAGTGGATGGGAGAAGGAACGGGGCCCTGGTAAGAAAGACAGAGAAAATGGAATAATGGATGGTGGGGGCGGGGGAAGGTATGGGACGTCCCTGGCAGTCAGAGGTTAAGAGTCCGCGCTTCCACTGCAGGGAGCGTGGGTTTGATCCCTGTTGGGGAACCAAGATCCAGCACGCCTCGCAGCGTGGCAAAAAAAAAAAAAAAAAAGGGAGGGGGTACAGGTGGCAGTAAGTAACTTAGTATTAGTTCCCCTAAGCTCTCTCGCTCCCTTTCCTGAACACCCTCTGCCAGGCATCAATTTCTCTGTGTATACAGCCTCCTCCTGATGTCCATCATCCTCTCCCTCCTGTGTTGCTCCTCCCCTTTCTTGCCCCTCTGGCTGCCTTCTGCAATTTCCTTGCAGGTGTGGCATGAAGACCCATGGGAGGAGAAGTCTCTCTCAGTGCTGCCCTGTCTGGCATTCCAGGCACGGTGGTGTTACTAACATCCCAGGTGGTAGAGAGGTACACTGACTGGCTTGGGGCATCCTGGAGCTGCCATTGCCCCATTCCTTCATATTCTATCATTCTGGGGAGGTGGAAGAAACAAACATTTTCACAGGCTTAGGAAAGGCTCACGTGTGTCTCAGACCTGGCGGAGGTGACTGGGGAGACAGATTGGGGAAGCCGGGCTCTGGTTGCGAGGCTTTCTCTGAATCAGTACGTGCTCTCTGCACTCACAGCAGCCCTGCTCCTCATATCTGTGGCCTCCATATTTGGGGAGTCGATGATAATGCAGATAGGATAGGGCTCTGACCTCCCTTTGCACTGGCCCTTCTATGGGCTCTGGGTCAACATCCTCGTGGCCATTGTTGCAGGTGAGGCTGGTTGCAATCATGACCTCAAGCAACAGGTGTTTGAGAGGAGCCCGCTTCTCCCCACAGCCTGCTCATTAGCGTTCTCTCCTCTCCTTTTGGCCCCACCGACCCCTCCAGCCCACTTTCTGCGATCCATGCCACAGCCCTTCAACCTGGCTCTCTGTCCATCCCTGAAAGCTTTTCTCTCTCCCTCCTTCCTCGCAGGGCTCGCATCTCGTCAGCTACAGTGGTATCTGCTGGTTCCTGTCCTCCGTGTTAGACAGTCGCCCAGGCAGGCATAGCATCCCGGTGCAGGAGTACCTCTCCTCCGACAGCGTCTCCAGAGAACTCCCGGAGGCCGCCCCGTCCTGGCTTCCCAGTACGCCCTCTCCAAACTACCCGCTCTCCACCCTCCAGCGGCCCGAGAGCGCCCCAGGCCAGAACAAGGGAAGCAGAGGGGCAGAACTCCCCGAGGATTCACTGGGACCCAACCCGTACTCCCCTCACCCCGGGGCGTGGCCAGGACCCTGCATGGACCCGCCCCCTGGATTGGCCCCGCCTCCAGGCCGAGCTCCGCCTCTCCCCGTGAGGCTGAGCTCTCACTCTCCCTGCGGTGGACCCAGACCTACTGGTCGAGGAGAGCTTCCCGCACCCGGCCTTAGCAGGACATCTGGCCAGGCTCGGTCTCCTGCTTCCGCCCCCACGGAGGAATCTTCACGAAGTTGAGGCGCAAGCTCTTCGTTTGCAGTCAACCGCACGCCGACGCCCCCTCCCCGCGCTGACCCGCCGAACTCTTGCTGTCGCCCCGCCTTCCCAGGGCAGGCGTTTAGCAGATTATCAACTTCGGACCCTATTGGTCACCTAGGCGCTCAGCTCCCAAGCATCGGAGGCCAGGTTGGCATTTTCCATCGGTCCCTGCACGCACCTCTGTCACTGGGAACCCAGCCTTGCCTTGATGCTTTTCCAGATTCACAAAGGGAGGCAACCTTGAGTTTAGCCGACTCTAGACCAAGAATGCATAGAGGCAGCCTGTCTGTGTCCTTCAGTTTATTGCCCAGGCCACAGAACTACCCTGAGCCCTGGTCCAGAGAGCTCAGAAGCATTTTCTCTTGGGGAGGAAACTGATTCATTTCTGAATACTTGTTTTCTTTTCATATTTGGGGTGAGAAGAAACAAAGTAGGCTGAGAAGAGGTAAGAATCAGAGAGAAGTGCTGACAGGTGTTGGGGAAATGTCAATTAAAACCAATAAACATTTCCTGAATCTCAGCTAAGTGCCCAAATCAAAAGGAGGATGGAAGGGAGAAAGAGGAAGACAAAGTGGGTGAGAGAGAGAGAGAGAAGAAACGTAGGAGGGAGGGCTTGTAATGCAGGGGTCAGATTCTGGCCTGCAAAGGCAAAGACGCCTTGGATTCAGGAGCAGGACCAGAGACTGATTTTCCATAATATTGCTGATTTTTTTCCAGGATGCTTTGAATATACCCAAAACTCTCGAGTGAGACTGTCCAGATTCAAATGCTGGCTCTACCACTTATTAGGTCTGTAACCTTAGCCGTGGTTCGATCCCTGGTGGGGGAAGATCCCACATGCCGTGGAGCAACTGAGCCCGTGCGCCACAACTACTGAGCCCATGCGCCACAGCTACTGAAGCCTGCACGCCTGGAGCCTGTGCTCTGCAACAAGAGAAGCCACTGCAATGAGAAGCCCGTGCACCACAACGAAGAGTAGCCCCCGCTCGCCACAACTAGAGAAAGCCTGTGTGCAACAACAAAGACCCAATGCGGCCAAAAATAAATAAATAAATAATAAATTAATTAAAAAAAGAAAAATTAGAAACTGGCCGTTTGTTTTCCAAAGTGTCTGTACCATTTTGCATTCCCACCAGCGATGTATGAGAGTTCTGGTTGGTATCCTGCTCTGTGTCTTGGCCAGTACTTGGTGTTGTCAGTTTTGTCGTTTTTGTTTTGCGTGCCGGTCCATTAGGTGTGTGGTGCTATCTCACTGTGGTTTTAATTTGTGTTTCCCTAATGACTAATGATGCTGAGTATCTTTTCATGTGCTTCTTGGCCATTCACGTATCTTCTTTGATGAAGTGTCTGTTCAAATATCTTGGCCTTTTAAAAACTGGGCGGGTTTATTTTCTTATTATTGTGTTTTAAGAGTTCTTTAAATATTCTAGATATAAGTCCTTTATCAGATATGTGATTTGAAAATATTTTCTCCCAGTCTGTGGCTTATATTTTCATTCTTCTACCTGCATTTTTCCAAGAGCAGAAATTCTTAATTTTGCAGTCATTTAAAAAAATATATATTTATTTATTTACTTATTTGTCTGTGCTGGGTCTTAGTTGCAGCATGTGGGATCTTCATTGTGGCACATGGAATCTTTAGTTGTGGCATGCGGGATCTAGGTCCCTGACCAGGGATCAAACCCAGGCCCCCTGCATTGGGAGCATGGAGTCTTAGACACAGGACCACCAAGGAAGTCCCTGCAGTCACTTCTTGCTTTGTTTTAAGCAGCCATTTTTTTCTTCCTACTTCTGTTTAGTTGGTATATAGAAGGCAATGGAATGTCCCACAGGGGCAGAACCAAGCAAGCAGGACACACACTGGCAAGTGGGTCTGCCCATCATTCTCCCATGTGCCCAAAGCCTCAAGGTCAAAGGGCATCCTGGGAGGAGAGTGGACCTAGCAACCCAGATCTCTTACAGTCTCATTCTTTACTCAGTGTGTTATCCTTGGGCTGGCAGCATGGGCACCACCTGGGAGCCTGTCCGAAGTGTGGCGTCTGCATTTTAATGAGATGCCCAGGCCAGGAGTACACACATTAGAGTTTGAGGAACACCAGCAACGACAGGCCCACATGAAGGAAGGATGCATATTTCATAGATGTGAAAGGGAGGGAACATTGCAGCCACTGAAATGAATTCTGGCCACTGAAATGTCCTAGCAATGCCATGGGTCTGGGAGCTCACCACAAAGGAGATTCATGCTGGTGTTTGTACCGGGATGAGCTGGCCTGGGGTAGGACTGTTTCTGAGTGTAATGCAGGTAGCAAAGCACGTCCACGTGGACAGTCAAGGAGTGACCAATAAGCCTGTGTTCTCGAGTCCATGTTCTAAGCCCAAGTCCATGTTCTCCAGGTCGGCTTTGCCCATGGGCACTGAGAGGCTATTGTCCCCTAAGGATGTCTAAGCACCTGCCCTTACGGATGGAACAGTGGCGCACCTTCCTTCTCAGAAAGCTCCCAGCCTTGCACTCCATTCTGGCTGCATCTCTGTACCTGTGTGAGCAAGTGATCATTATTTGCTGACTGCTCAGCTTCCTTTCTTTTGGGCAACGATCCCTCCCCAAATCCATGTGGTTCTGGTGGGCTGTCAGTCAAGGCATCCCGGCCAATCAGACTCTTGGGATTTGGAACCCTGCCCAGGAATAGACAAGGATGGAGGTTTGGGGGGAACAGGAGGGAAACAGCGGGAAGAGAGACCAGCTCATGCTAATGATACGTCCATGCTCCCCTGGTCTCTGTTTAGTTTTAGGCCTGGATGTTCTGCTTCCCCCCGAGTCTGTGTTTATTCAGTATCGTCTCAATACATTCCTTTTTTCTTAACTTCGTCTGGGTTCGCGCTTGCAACCAAAGAGCTCTCACTGATACAAAACCTTGCAAGATAATTGGCCAGGACTTCCCTGCGGTCCAGTGGTTAAGATTCTGCGCTTCCACTGCAGGGGGTACGGGTTCGATCCCTGGTAGGGAAAGATCACTCATGCTTCGCGGTGCAGCCAAAAAATAATTTAATTTAATTTAAGTTAAAAAAAAAGATAACTGGCTAGCACTGCTGCTAGCCCATAAGGGGTCTTTGTGCCTTTAGTCTTGTTGTTAAAAGGCAGCCCCTCTGGGCTTCCCTGGTGGCGCAGTGGTTGAGAGTCCACCTGCCGATGCAGCGGACACGGGTTCGTGCCCCGGTCCAGGAAGATCCCACATGCCGCGGAGCGGCTGGGCCCGTGAGCCATGGCCGCTGAGCCTGCGCGTCAGGAGCCTGTGCTCTGCAACGGGAGAGGCCACAACAGTGAGAGGCCCACGTACCACAAAAAAAAAAAACAAAAAAAACACTTTAATAAAAGGCAGCCTTTCTGAATAGATGGAGGGGTAGTTGACTTGGCAGAGAACTGCACTTTTATGAGATACAGAACTAGGCGCCTCTTCCTCCAGGCCCCTGGAGCCCCCTTGGCGGGGCTCGGCTTGTTGAGCAGAATGCTGGCTGGAGTTCAGTTCTCACTCACCTCCTTTGCTGCGTGCTCTTGTGCAGTGCCCATCCTGCACAACCTTACGTGGAGACTCTGTTGTCAGGTCGCCCACATTTCCCTTCGGCTCTTTCTCTTCCTTCCGCCTTCTAGTTTACCTCTTCTAGGCTTTTACTGCGGCAACATCAAGGTTGATAACAGCTATGTTTACTTTCATAGCCGTAGTTAAGTTTTCCGCGCTTTGTCCATCTGTTGATTCTAAAAACTGAAACTCGATGAAGAGTGGTTACCTTACATACTGTGACTGTATAAATATCTTTCATTGCAGAGCTAGTAATCACTAACATTATATTTCCTTTCTTGAGGAAATGCTGTTGGACTACTTTTAATTACCTTTTGAAAAACAATATTTGATACATTCACAGGGTTATATGAAATATATGTTAGTTATAAATGATTCGAATATAATGAATACCCGTGTACCTATCACCCAACTCAGGGACAAATTACTTATTGCCAATAACATGTTATGTACCAGTGTAACCCTCCCTGTCCCATTTCCCTGTAAACTGCTCCCTCAGTTTTGCATCAGAGTTATTCTAACCTGCAGCCAGGGAAGCTCGGGAATTTGCCCACCAATTCCCTATCTGTCATTAGTTCATAGGTCAGCCTCCAGACCCGGGTGACCCTGACCATGGCTCATGGGATGGCACCTGTCCCTGGCAGGGCCAGAGAATGTTTGGGCTTGGGATGGAGAGACAGCCCGCGGCTCTGGCGGCTAAGGACAGCCCACAATATAAGGGCCACATTTCTCACCACGTGGACCAGAGGAGGAGGTTGGTTTGCAGAGAAAGAGCAACATGGTCAGGGAAGGGACTTCCCTGGTGGTCCAGTGGGTAAGAATCCTCGCTCCCAATGCAGGGGGCCCGGCTTTGATCTCTGGCCGAGGAACCAGATCCTGCGTGCCATAACTAAGACCCGCGCAGCAAAAATTAATTAATTAATTTAAAAAAAGATGCTCAGGGAGGAGCAAGACGAGAGTCCAAGTGCTACGGTCTGAATATCTGTGTCCCCCAAATTCGTATGTCGGGAAAGTAACCCACAAGGTGACGGTTTTAGGAGGTGGGCCTTTGGCGACTCCACTTTCATTAATAGGATTAGTGTCCTTATAAAAGAGACCCCATAGAGCTCCCTACCTCCACGTGAGGACACAGCAAGAACTCAGTGACCTGGAATCGGGCTGTCACCTGACCATGCCAACTATGATGGACGGCACCATGATCTTGGACCTCCAGCCTCCAAAACTATGAGAAATAAGTTTCTGTTGTTTATAAGCTACCCAGTCTGCGGTATTTTGTTATAGCAGTCCAAACAGGTTAAGACACAGAGGAAGAGTTCTCACAGGATTTGAATTCTGTTTTTTTTTTAATTTAATTTTATTTATTTTTTATACAGCAGGTTCTCATTAGTTATCTATTTTATACATATTAGTGTATGTATGTCAGTCCCAGTCTCCCAATTCGTCACACCACCATCACCAACCCCCCACCACTTTCCCGCCTTGGTGTCCATACGTTTAGGATTTGAATTCTTGATTCCAACTATTCTGAGGTCCAGCTGGACACGTGACCTCACAATCCATAATTAACTCCCCTTTGGCTTAAACTAATTTTGGTTCCCTTCCATCATTTGCAGCCACTCATCGGCAAGGATGCCTGCCAAACACCTCTGTGTTTTTTGCTCCTTCTCTGTTTGCTAGTAAAAGAGTGCAAAACAGTTAAAACAACTTAGCAATAATAACTCCACTTTCTGGGAATTTACCAAAGTGTGCTTTTTGTTCATTATCTTATTCCATACTCAAACCAAATCTAGATGAGTATTATTGTGCTGTGTTATAGATGAGTAAACTGAGGCATAAAGAAGCTATGGGGGGGCTTCCCTGGTGGCACAGCGGTTAAGAATCCGCCTGCCAACACAGGGAACACAGGTTCAAGCCCTGGTCCGGGAAGATCCCACATGCCGCGGAGCAACTAAGCCCGCGTGCCACAACTACTGAGCCTGCGCTCTAGAGCCCACGAGCCACGACTACTGAGCCCACGTGCTGCAACTACTGAAGCCCGTGTGCCTAGAGCCTGTGCTCCACAACAAGAGAAGTCACCGCAATGAGAAGCCTGCGCACCACAATGAAGAGTAGCCCCCACTCGCCGCAACCAGAGAAAGCCCATGCGCAGCAACAAAGACCCAACGCAGCCAAAATAAATAAATTAATTAAAAAAAAAAGGAAGCTCTATGAATCCTGCAGGTTCACAAGACCATTAAGAGAAAGGCCCGTTATCCATGCCTCTGCCTGCTTGACCTGAAAGCCTGTGTTCTTAACCTCATGTATCACTGTCTTTGCAAAGTGAACCACCACTGGTGGGATCCAAACTCACATCCCAGATTTGAAAGTCTCCTTCCTCACGAGAATTCCAGAGGCTGACTGAGGTCTGGAAGGCGTGGTGATCAGGCTGCTGCGAGTGACGCCGATTTATTTTCCTATAGCTTAAAAGGGAGCTTAGAAAAATCTTCTCAGACTGTGTGACACCCCCATGTCCTCTCCTCATGCCACAAGGGCCTCTTCATGGGCTGCTTCAGGGCTAGCTGCCCCCAGAGCGAGCCACCTAAGAGAGCAAGCTCCGTTGCCTTTTATGACCTAGTCTTGGAGGAAAAACACTGTCACTTTCATCATATTTCTATTTGCTGGAAGCAAGTCGCTAGGTCCACCTCACACTCAAGGGGAGGGGAATTAAGCTTCACCTATTGAGGGAAAGAGTATCAAGAATTTGTGGGGGGACTTCCCTGGTGGTCCAGTGGTTAAGACTCCGTGCTTTCACTGCAGGGGGCGCAGGTTTGATCCCTGGTCAGAGAACTAAGATTCCGCATGCAGCCCCAAAAAACAAACAAACAAACATAAAAAGGAATTTGTGGGTCTATTTTAAAACTACCAGAGTTTGCCTTCTGGTCACAAAGTACTTACATTCCTCCCTCATGACAAATATGCTCACCTAGCCCAAGGTCCCCAAGCATCTCATCCCATTCCAGCATCAACCAGCTGAAAGTCCAGACTCTTGCTGTGTTGTAAGTGGGGGAGTTAAGTCCCCTTTGTGGAGTCTTTGAGGATTATTCCAACGTGGCTGTGGCAGTGCCACCTGAGAGGCGTAAGAAATTAGAAGTCCTAGAAGAGGGGCGCGCGGCATGCCACGCAGGGGCCACATGGGAGGAGCACCCAGGGAGCGGGCTCCACCAAACAGATGGAGAGCTGAGAGCGAGAGTGAGGACCCGTGGGCAAATGTCTTTACGGGGTCAGGGTGGAGTCCACAGGCAAAAGGCATGAGGGGATTTCATTGGTGCGTTTGAATGTCACTAGGTCACAGAGAGGGGAGACCAAGAAGGGGAAATTGTGCCAGGAACCAGACCAGCCTGATCACACTGGTGCACCTGGTTACCTGGTGAGGCATCAGGGAAATATGAAGTTTCAAAAATTTACAATACATTTGCCAGTTGTTATGGGCTGAGTTGTGTCCCCCCCAAATTCATATGTTAATCCCCAGTACCTCAGAATGTGACTGTACTTGGAGATAGGTCTTTAAAGAGGTGACTAAGTTAAAATGAGGCTATAGGGTGGGCCCTTCTTGAACTGACTGGTATCCTTGTAAGACGAGGAGATTAGGAATAGAGACACCAGGGATGTGTGCTCATAGAAGAAAGACCATGTGAGGACTCAGTGAGAAGGTAACCATCTGCAAACTAAGTAGAAAGATCTCAGAAGAAACCAAACCTACGTGCACCTTGATCTTGGACTTCTAGTCTCCAGAACTGTGAGAAAATAAATTTCTGTTGCTTAAACTGCCCAGTCTGTGGTACTTTGTTACGGCAGCCCTAGCAAACCAATACACCATCTCAATCAAGTCCAGGTACAGATGAGGCTCTTTGGATGTAATTCCTTAAGTACAGCTCCTGAATACCTGTGAACTAAAGAGACAAGCGATCATCCCCTGCATACCCAAAATACAATGGTGGGACAAAGGATAACCATTGTAGACATTACTGTTCGGTTTTTTTTTGCGGTACGCGGGCCTCTCACTGTAGTGGCCCCTCCCGTTGCGGAGCACAGGCTCCGGACGCGCAGGCTCAGCAGCCATGGCTCACGGGCCCAGCTGCTCCGCGGCATGTGGGATCTTCCCGGACCGGGGCACGAACCCGTGTCCCCTGCATTGGCAGGCAGACTCTCAACCACTGTGCCACCAGGGAAGCCCTCTATCAATTTTTTAAAAAGGAGAAAACCAAGTGTGAAGAAAGAGAGAATATAGAGTTTAATTTTCTACAATGGAGAAAACTCAAGGGTTATAATTTCCTGCCTCCACAGAGCATTTGACAGAAACAGGTTGAGAACCCTTGCTGTACAGCAAGGAATGTCATTGAAGGATTCAACCACTGGGAAGGAAGAATTGTTCTCTGTGGGGGACCACTGTTTGAGGGTGAAGCTTGGTCAGTGGGATAGAAACTGTCTGTGGTATTTGTGAGAATTCTGGCTCTGTGTCTGTTTATCTGCACAGGGATTTGTCAGACACTACGTTCTACTGAATCCCTGAAATATGTACGGAGGGGAAAATGGCACAGGGGCTGGGGGCTTTCAGTCACCTTTTGGGAGCTGCAACCTGGGCGATGAAGACGGATTGCATGGGAATTCCCTGGTGGTCCAGTGGTTAGGACTCTGAGCTTTCACTGCTGGGGCCCGGTTTCAATCCCTGGTCGAGGAGCTAAGATTCTGCAAGCTGCATGACGTGGCCATGCTTGCATGGAACCCTGCTTCTGCAAGCCTAAGACTTACTGCCCTGTATCCCCATGTTCACAGGTCCCCAGGCCTAAGGACTGGTCACAAGAAGGCAAAGCTGTCTGTCCTCTTGGTGGGACTCTGACAATTAAAAACATTTGTGGTGGGGTGGAGACACCATTTCAGAGTTACAGAAAAGTTGCAAGAACAGTACAAAGAATTCCTTTATATTCTTCACCCAGATTTCCCCAAATGTTAACATTACTACATTGCTTTGTATCTCTCCCTCCCTCCCTCCCTCTCTCTTTCTACACACATGCACACACACACATACACACTTATTTTTCTTTACCATTTAAGTCGCAGACATGATGCCCCTTTCCCTCCCAATACTTCAGTGTGTATTTCCTAAAAACAAGGACATTCTCTTCCATAACCACAGCACAAGTCTCAATATCAGGAAATTAACATTGATATAATAATATAACATCAGATTTTGCCAACTGTCCCAGTGCTGTCCACTGAAAAGAAAGTCCTGGATCATGCACTGAATTCATTCGCCATGTCTCTTTCACCTACTTTAACTGCAACAGTTTCTCAATCTTTCTTTGTGTTCCTAACATTGACCAGTTATTTCGTAAGATGCCCCTCCATCTGGATTGGTTTCACGTTTCTTCATAATTACATCCGGGTGATGCATTTTTGGTAGAAACATCAGAGAAATGTCGTTGTGTGCTTCTCAGTGCATCATATCAGGAGGCACCAGTAGCTGTGCCAACAATGATGGGATGCTCATTTGATACTGCGTTAAGGTGGTATCTGCCAGGTTTTTCTACTGAGGATCTTACCAAGTCTATTTCCCCTGTAAGGAGTCCTCTGATGCAAAGGAGGCAGAATGTAGAACGTTCACTGGTGAACTGCAAACAGTCCTTCAAAACTCAGCTTAAGTGACCTTTGTGTGGGTCCCTTGTAAATCTTTGCTTTGTGCCCTATTTCAGCATTTAGCACTCTCTATCACGACCAATGACTTGATGGTAAACCAGCATGATGTCTGGCACATGGTTGGTGTTTATAAATGTCAAATGGATGGATGAAAGAGAGGCTAGAGAAGTGGGTGGGTGAGGAGAGATGCAAGAGGGAAAGCCAAGACTGATAGATTTCAAGGAGGCTCTCTCCCTGGTACAGAGAATACCTGCAACTGGAGATGCGGAAGGGTGGCAGCTGCCAGGTGTCAGGACTGGCTCCCTCCACTCCACTGAGGGCAGAGACAGTGTTTCAGGGTTATTACTGGTGATGTGGGTTAAGTGTTGAGGCAAGATCCTAGGGGTCCCTGCAATTAAGGCAGGATTCCTGTCACTGCATCAGGAGAAAGGCATAGGGAAAGGGGATATCCTCCAAAGAAGAGCAAAGAGGGGGGCAAACACCTGGTCACTGCATGGCCCACCTGTGCAAAACCCAGGGAGGAAAGGCTCATGAGACCTCATCTGCTAGTCATGTCAAGGGAAGTGTCTAAAAGTGAAAAGAAATCCTAGACCAGCAGAGAAGTTATTCTGAACAAGGAGCTGCTCAACAGAAAGGATGTACCAGTTCAAATGAAATAGAACAGGAAGATTCTACAAAGGAGACTTGGGGAAACAAAAGACAAAATGTCAGGACCAAATTTCAAATGGAAAAAGAGAAAATATAATTAGATCTAAACCAAAAAATACATATATTTAATCAATTATAAATAAGAAAAGTAGATATAAGATAAATGCGTCTGTAAAAGGCAAAGCCTCATATTAAAGCGGAAAGCCAACTGCCTCAGGAAGCTCAGATTTCCTGTCCACTTTGTTTGCTAGGAAAACACAGCAGAGCAGACCATCTGGGGTAATTAATTCTGGGGTAAAAATATCAGAGCCTGGGTAAACAAAGATTAGTGCCAAGATAACAATGATAAGGTGGAACCAGGAACCAAAAAAAGAAATGAAGTTTCAATAATTCAAAGGAATAGAATTTTGGATAAAATTCAGAAGAAGATTCCAGGGACAACCTTATTCTGCCATTGGCTAACTTGTGCACAACAGAGGGTTCTTACCCTTTTATATTTCAAAGTATCTCAGGTTTCAAATCAATTTCTGGAAAATTTCTCCAAAAGGAAAGATGTGTAAATCACATATTTAAAAACGGCTCCCCTCTCCAGCAAAATGTTTCCCCTTAAAATTCTATTGATACAACCCAACGCCACCAAATCTGAAAAGGTTAAAATAACTAGGCAGAGGTAACTGGCCCACACAGTGTTGAACCTCACCTTGGCAAACCCTGCTTTAAATGGTCTGTTGCACAAAAGTCCAGAAAGCATGCAGAATAATTTGGAAGCAAGAGTTTAAGTCTGAGCTTCTCAGACACCTCCCCCTTCCTGTCTCAGAGCTAACTAATGACATTCCAATGTGTAGGCTCAAAAAACTACCGGGAATAGAATCTCAGAAATAGCAAAAGAAAATGTTTTTTCTTCCCCTACAGCTGCAAAAAAAGCAGATTCTATTCCACAATATTAGGCTAGTTTTGATAAAGTCATAAATGGAAAATATTCACTAAAGCATCAATCTCTGAGTCTCCCATCTTCTCTCAAAATATTTGCAAACCATATATCTGATAAGGGGTTAATATTCAAAATATTTAAGGAACTCCTTCAACTGAAAAGCAAAAAAACAAATAGACCAATTAAAGAATAGGCAAAGGGGAACTTCCCTGGTGGTCCAGTGGTTAAGACTCTGCGCTCCCACTGCAGGGGGCACAGGTTTGATCCCCGCTTGGGGAACTAAGATCCCGCATGCCATACAGCAGATATCACCTCACACCTGTTCGGAATGGTATTACTAAAAACAAACAAAAGCTAAGTGAGTGTTCGCAAGGATGTGGAGAAGCTGGAACTCTGGGACAGTGTTGGTGGGAATGTAAAATGATGCAGCTGCTATTAAAACAGCACGGAGGTTCCTCAGAAAATTAAAAATAACAATTAAAAAAACATAATCCAGCAACCCCACTTCTGCATATTTATCCAAAAGAATTGAAATCAGGATCTGTATTTGCACGTTCATGTTTGCTGCAGCATTATTCACAATAGCCAAGATGTGGAAACAATCTAAATATGTACTGACAGATGAATGGATAAAGAAAATGTGGTATACATATAATGGAAGTTTATTTTATTCGGGCTTAAAAAAGAAGAAAATCCTGCTACATGTGACAACATGGATGAATCTTGAGGACACTATGCTATATCAAATAAGCCAGTCACTGTGTGATTCCACTCCCACTCACGTGAAGTATTTTTTCAAATAGTCAAAACACATAGACGCGGAGACTGAATGGTGGTCGCCAGGGGCTGGGGGGAGGGGGAAATGGGGAGTTGCTATTCAAGGGGGTATAAAGTTTCAGCTATGCAAGATGATTAAATCCTAGAGATCTGCTATACAACACTCTGCCTATAGTCAACAATACACTTCAAGTTTGTTAAGGGGGGTAGATCTCATGTGAAGTGTTCTGACCACAGCAGAAGTGTGTTTGAAAACCAGAGTTGTTGTGTCCACTGCACTCCTGAACCACCCCGGAGGCAGATGGAGAACCGAGGTGCATTCAACCTTGAAGGGTTGAGTGTGTCCTGACCCAGGGCTCCAGGACAGGCCTGTGGCATGGAATGCAGCTGGACGTGTGAATATGCAGAGGGCGCTGAACCTTGTGCCAGTGGCGGAAGCCAGGAGGGAGGACCCAGTCCAGCACGGACTCGACTAGGACTTGCCCACGTTGGCTGCTTTCCTGCCTCCAAATCTCTCTTTTTTTTTTTTTTTTTTTGGAGGAAAGGACTTGCCTGTTTGGCTGGTCATCCTGGGTAGAGACGGAGCTCTGTGAAAGCTCCCTAAACTGGACGGAAAACAAACCCCTTCCCCCATGCCCATCCTCTCACACACTTTATCACAATTGGGATCATTATTATCATCATCCCCATTTTACAGGCGAGCTTTGAGCTCAGGGGATTTGTTCAAGGTTACGTATCAAGTTTACAGGCTTGAGCCTGTGGGAAAAAAATGCTGCAGGATCCTCACTTCACTGTTAAGTCAAATCATCTTTAGTCCATTCTCCATTTACTTTTCCTAGTAAAACTGAGTTCCATAGGCCACAGAACAGAATCCCAGAGATTAGTCTTAAAAAATGTTAAAAAATGTAAGTCTTCATAATTAACAAAAGGAGCCTCAGAAAGATATGGCAATATTCCCTCTCTCCTGCGGACGATGTGGAGGGAGAGACACTGTTTTGCATTTTAAAATTAAGCCAAGGGGAATTCCCTGGCGGTACAGTGGTTAGGACTCCGCCAAAACAAAGCCAAATATTCTGGTTGGACAAGGTATTAAATTAAGATCTTTCTCAAGAACTGATATTGGAGATTTGTAGGAATGTTTGTAACTGGTAACTCATTTTTTCTGTCTTCTGTTAGAATAAATCTGCCCTTGTAAGTATCATTTAAACAGGAGGGTTTTGTAAGTCTTCTAAGACTTTGGAAATTGTTGCCATACCTCATAAAAACTACCTCTTAAAAAACTGTCACACTGATTGGCTCCTGCTATATGGGTTGAACTGTGTCACCCCAAAGATGCTGAAGTCCTAACCCCCATCTCCTGCCCTGTACCTGTGAATATGACCTTATTTGGAAATGGGGTCTCTGCAGATGATCAAGTTAAAGTGAGGTCATTAAGGGTGGTCCCTAACCCACTATGCTAAGGGGAAATTTGGACACAGAGACAGACACGCACAGAGGGAAGATGATGTGAAGACATAGGGAGAATGTCATCTACAAGCCAAGGAACACCTGAGGCCACCAGAAGCTAAAAGAGGGGCCTGGAACAGATTCTTCCTCACAGCAATCAGAAGGAACCAACGCTGCTGACATCTTGGTCTCACACTTATGACCTCCAGAACTGTGACACAATAAATTTTTGTGCCACTCAGTTGGTTACAGCAGCCCCAGGAAATGAAAACTGCTGTCCTGAATACAGTATAACCATTACTGTAGTTCCTTATCAGTCTATCTGTTAAAACAAGACAGTAACACTAAACATTTTTCTCCTCTCCTCCATGCATGGCAGAAAAAATAAAAACCCTCAAATAACTTGAATCTGTTTCATATAAATGGACAGCCCTGATCTGATTACAAGTCCAGTGCACTTCCATCCCACCACAGCTGCACCAGGGCACAGCTACCTGTTTGTTTTTCTTCTGCAGTTAACCTCTGCTCTTTCCTTTTGGCCACTCTTCTCATTAATTTATAAGTGCTCTTTTAAAAATTAGGTTCTGTGCACAAAGAATGTCGCCTGCAGTATCAGTAAACAAAGGATGTTGTGACCATCAAGTCATGAGTCCCTGCAGCCGCCCACGACTGTGCACGCTGAGGAGAGTCAGGATGGAGAAAAACAGGATACTGGTCCCTAGTTAAGATGCGTATCAAAGGGATAATTTCAATAAGCCCAGACTCTTGCATCTTCCCATACATAGAAAAGTGCTAAACTCATTAACTTGAGATGTCTGTTTTTTTAAAAAAAATTAGCAGTAATCTTTTGATGTTCGATTACCTGTTTTGGGTTTTTTTTGTTTTGGGGTTTTTTTTTTGTGCCAAAACTGCTATATATCCTGGCTCTTCCCTTACCTCTTTGGACCAGTCCCTCAGAGCTATCTGAGAAGCTGTATCCTGGGCTTAAGTCCTCAGTAAGTCTGCTGAATAAACCATAATTCTCAACTTTTAGGTTATGCATTTTTTTTCAGTTGACAGTCCCTTATGTCTGTTTTAGATGTTGCAAATATTTTCTTCCAGCCTGTCATTTACCTTTTTCTCACTTTTTTTAAAGGTATTATTTTTCATAGATATTTAAAATTTTTATGTAGCCAAGTATAGTAACCTTTTCTTTTATGGCTTTCTCCATTCCAAGATCCCCCAAATCTCCTTTTCCCCCAATATCTTTTAGTTTTGTTTTTTATATTTAGGGATCAGACTTCATTTTTTTCCAGTTGGATAGCTATATGATCCAGCACCGTTATTTTTTTTTAATTGAGGTATAATTGACCAGCACCATTAACTGAATAATACAGCCCCTCCCAGTTGTGAAATGCCCCTTTTATCATAAATTCCTAGAGGCATGGGTCTGTTTCTGGCCTTTATTCACATTCTGACTTCATTTGCCTTTCTTTAGCAACAGGCCACAGAAATGCATATGCAAAAATGCTGCAATGGCCCAGATGGTGGCCAAGTGTAGAACGCAGGTTTGCTTCCTGGGGGTTACCACTTGGTCCTCTGCTGCCGTGCAGAGTTGCGGGGGTCCAGATCTTCCAAGTTTTCAAGAGGTGCTGGACATCCAGATTTTTATATGAAATCTTCTGTTTTGAAAGTGGTGGCAATTAATTTTTTACATTTAAAAAACATTAGGTGGGGCTCCCCTGCTGGCGCAGTGGTTGAGAGTCCGCCTGCCGATGCACGGGACACGGGTTCGTGCCCCGGTCCAGGAAGATCCCACGTGCCGCGGAGCGGCTGGGCCCGTGAGTCATGGCCGCTGAGCCTGCGCGTCCGGAGCCTGCGCTCCGCAACGGGAGAGGCCACAACAGTGAGAGGCCTGCGTACCGCAAAAAACAAAAAACAAACCAAAAAACACATTAGGTGGACGAAATATATTTGCAAATTGAAAGCAGTCAGTTCTGTTCCAGATGCTGAAATGTGTTAATGTAGAGTAAGGTTGGACCGGGTCTAGGTGTCCACTCCCGCTCTCTCCACTGCGACCCTAAGGACCAAAGGAGGAAGACAGATGCAGCAGCTCCGGAAGCCTAGGTTATTTGTAGCCACCCCCGGGAAAGGCAGTAGTGTTGTGCCTCATTTCACCTCCCACCCACACGAGTTGATGATGTGGTTCCTGGTTTGCTCCGCAACCAGGAAGTCAGCATGTGGGGAGGGCTGACAACATCAGTCGAGTTGGGCCTCCAAGGCCCTGCTAGCCTGAGCGATACAGAAAGGATGGAACGTGAGGTGCTGGCCAAGGATAGAGCAAGATTCTGGTCCCCCCGAAACAAGTTGGAAAGTGATATCATCTCCTTTCTAATAATAATGTAGCCTTCCTGGATATCCAGCTTAACACTGTTTAATCAGCAAAGGAATGGCAACGGACAGAGATCTCCAAAGCTCACAAGGAGGATAAGACCTGCTGATAGCAAGGACAACTCACATCTAGAACTTCACATGCCTTATCTCACCGTCTTTCACAAAGACCCCATGAGGTAGGCGGCATCAGCACTGTTCTTGCCTCTTTCAGAAGAGGAAACCAGTGCCAGGGGCAATCAGAATGGTTTTGAGATGCAGGAAGAATGAACGGGAGAATAAGGGACTGCAGCCCCCTTCTCCTTCCCAGTGTCCATCTCTGAAGAATCATTTGTTCACTCAGCAAATCCTTTCTGAACACCTCTGATGGGCTATGTACTCTTCCAGGCCTTGAGAATACAGCAGTGCACAGATCCTGGGCATTACTCTCCCCTTTACTCTGAACTATGACCCAGACTGGCTTTTGCTCTATTCTTCTCTGGTTGGAGCAGTGACCTCAGGCCAACTTTTGTATTTTGCTCCGGAGTGCTTAGTTGTTTCCCTGCTACTAGTCACTTCCTGGAATGCACTGACCCTTTCCAAGAATACATGTTGTGCCGTGCCTGAGGTATAGAAAACTGGCAGACTCAGACCCAAATCCCAGCCATGCCTTAATTTTGACCTATTTTTAAAATATGTTTCAGACACATCACACAATAATCCCTGTGGGTGCCATTCTGAGAGCGGGCATGGTACATCAGGTTTCTCTTGAAGCAGGCAATCTCTGGGGCATGTTAGGTCAACCTCTTTCCTTCTCGTTATTTGTCCTTCACCTACAACTTTTTCTCTGATGCCCCCATCTTTTGGGTTATGTGTCTAGAAGCAGGAACAGGCACTAGATATATGTAAGGCAGTCCCACCAGCTCTACAGGCTTCAGACCCTATCAGTTCATGTTCTGCAGGCTAACATACTCTTCCACTGACTGTAGTTGGTAGAACTGCAGCCCCCCAAAAAGATACGTCCAAGTCCAAACCCCTGGCACCTGTGAATGTGACCTTACTTGGAAAAAGGGTCTTCACAGATGAAATTAAGGATCTTGAGGGACTTCCCTGGTGGCAGAGTGGTTAAGAATCCGCCTGCCAATGCAGGGGACACGGGTTCGAGCCCTGGTCTGGGAAGATCCCACATGCCATGGAGCAACTAAGCCTGTGCGTCACAACTACTGAGCCTGTGCTCTAGAGCCCGCGAGCCACAACTACTGAGCCCGTGTGCCACAACTACTGAAGCCCACAGACCTAGAGACCGTGCTCTGCAACAACAGAAGCCACAGCAAGGAGAAGCCTGCCCACTGCAACAAAGAGTAGACCCCGCTCGCTGCAACTAGAGAAAGCCCACTCGCAGCAACGAAGATCCAATGCAGCCAAAAGTAAATAAAAAGGATCTTGAGATGAGATCATCCTCAATTAGGATGGGCCTTAAGTCCAATGACATAGATTTGGTGTCCAACAGTGTCCTTGTAAGAGACAGAAAAGGAGCACACAGACAGAGGGGAGAAGACCCACGTGCAGACGAGGCAGAGACTGGATTTGTGCTACTCTAGGCCAAGGGATGCAAGGACTGCCGGCAGCCACCAAAGGAGAAAGGCATGGGATGGATTCTCCCTCAGAGCCTCCAGAGGGACGAACCTGCCAACACCTTGATTTCAGACCTCTAGCCTCCAGAACTATGGGAGAAGAAAGTGCTGTTGTTTTATGCCTCCACATTTGTGGTAATTTTTTATGGCAGCCCGAGATCAGAGACCCAAGTTGCTTTCCCCCTGTGAGCCAGGACTACCATGGACAGCTTTTCTGAGAGTGTGGCCTTCATTCCTTTCATCTGGGGCCTTGGCAACAGTTCTCAGGTGGCTACACGGTGCCCAGAGGCAGGTGTCTGTTCACCAGCAGAAGAGACCTGGGGCCCCTTGGGAGGTGCTGGGCTCTGCAGCTTTGGGAGGAGTGGAATTGACGTCCTCGTCCATGTCAGATCGGTCTGCTCCAACCTCAGCTCTTTCTTCCTGCCTGATCCAAAGGCTGCTTTCTAGCTGTTCTTCAGCAATTTCTAGTTCTTCTTCTGTTTGTAAAACAGACACAGTTTCCCGGGGTAAGTGTGAGGAATAGAGTCCAAATTTGGCTTTACAACCAAACATCGCCTCATATGGACTTTGCTGCAAGGAAACATCAAAGGCCTGATTCCTCACCAGCTGCATGAATCGCAGGCCTTCAGCCCAGTGATGTGAATGGTGACTCTGCATCCAGGCACTTAGCATGTTCTTGACATCACGGCTTGCTCGCTCCAGGGAGCCCTGGCCTTGGCCAGGGTGGTACCTACCAGGGACAATCTTTAGGTCTGGCCATACCTCATTGAGCTCATTGACAACCTGGTTTGTGAACTCCAAGCCACTGTCAGATTCTAACATCGTGGGTGTACCAAGAATTGTGAAAATATCCAACAGGACAGAGACCACCTCATGGGCCTCTTTGGCTTTTAATGGCCGTAAAATAATAAACTTGGTCAAGTGGTCCTGGTAATACAAAATAAACTTGAACTCACCATCAGCATTTGACTGCATGTCAAGGATTTCAACTTGGCATCTGGAGTCAATGTCCTTAAATGGCATGGGCTTGGGTGCGAGGCCTCTCTTGGATACTGGGTTCTTCTGGTGGCACTGTTTACACAGAGTCAGATATAAGACAATGACTTCTTTGGTGATGTTCCCATATTTTCCTTGAAGCTCCTTGAGCATGCGCGTCCGCCCGCCATGGCCAATACTGAGATGTGTGTCATGAAGAATGTCAAACAGCTCTTCCTTGTGTACATAATACCGTATTCGATCTCGTTCTCCATGAGTAGCCTCTATTAGTTTCTCTGTGCCTTGTACAGAGATCACGTCATATTTTGCTGCACGGCGATAATCACGTGATGACTTCCTCCCCTTCTCCTTAGCTTCTTTCACTTCCTTTATTGTTTGAAAGTACTTTTCTTTGGAAAATACCTTGCTGTTGTAACTTTTGCTTTCCACTAACTTTGTCACGCTGATGAGAAACTTTTCTCTCATGTTACTTACCTCCTTTTCCATTTCACTTGGATTTGAAACCCCAGGGGGATCATTTCCAGCTCTCTGTGGCATCATGGAGAACTAACTGGAAGAAGGATCCTAAGAAAGGTAGAAAGAAACAGAACAAGAACAAAGAAACGGAACAAGTCTTCCATCTGGAAGACTTTCCCTCTAAAGTTCCTCATTAACTCTTTCATCTGATTTTTGAACATATGGAAGAAAGATTACTAAAGTAATGGTATAAAGCAATAACAGAATAAAGATAACTAGAGGGACTTCTGTGGTGGCACAGTGGTTAAGACTCCGTGCTCCCAATGCAGGGGCCCCGGGTTCAATCCCTGGTCAGGGAACTAGATCCCACATGCATGCCGCAACTAAGAGCTCGCATGCCACAACTAAGGAGCCCACCCGCCGCAACTAAGATCAGGCACAACCAAATAAATAAACAAAGAATAAAGATGACTAGAGGGCCCACTGGGCCCATTCATAACCAGAGCATGTCAACAGAATTTTAAATCAGCAAGATATATATACAGATATGTAGTAATTTTTGACTTTAGGCAAACAGAGTAACTAATAAAACTGTTAGCTCAAACAGTGAAACCTATTAATTCGTCTTTGCTAACTGAAGAGGAGAGGATAAATGGAAATGCCTAAGGCAATAATAGGCTGATATCTCGTCCTCCATTCCTTTTAAAATAATATAAATGGGAGAACGTTGCTAGAAGGAACCCACATAACAATAGTAAGTTGTGAACTTGAAGTTAGCACCAGAGACGGCTTTTCAGCTTTCCCACAATCAACTTAATTTCTTGTGGCTGAAGAGTCTGTCCTCATTTTAGGAGACTCAAGGAGAACGCGGTGGGATTTTTTGGGGATTTTTTTGGCCGCACCACGTGGCTTGCGGCGGGGTTGCAGGGGGAGGGCAGGGGGGAACCTTAGTTCCCCGACCAGGGATCGAACCCGGATCCCCTGCAGTGGAAGCGTGGAGTCCTAACTACAGGACGGCCAGGGAATTCCTGGGATATTTTTAAATGATGGTTTTCCCCATCGATTGTACACAGGATTAGTAAATGAAGACAAGTCCTTACGCTGAGGGACTGGCTTCTTGCAACTGTCCAGCATTGTGCCCCTGCTGCAATCCTTCTGAGAGGTCTCTTGACACTTTCAATCTCTGGTCACATCCTCAAATGTCACTGCCTCCCGAAATGACACCAGCTGCTGCCACAGGGACGGTTCTGTCTCGGGTCCTGGGCTAAGGAGTAGCTGCAGCAGGACTAGGAAAGAGACAGTAGAGGTATTGGGAACAAAGGCGTGCCCACATGCATGACTGAATGTCAGTCATGTGAGTACTACACAAAGAAAAGATAACAGAGGGAGAGGAAAGGTCTCATATACAGCAAGATGAGTCCAGCTACGTGGGTGAGGAAGAGGGGTTTTGTCCTCCTGGGAGGTCTGTAGGCCTGACCTGTTTTGACACTGCCGGAGCTGGAGCCCACATATTTCCAGAACGAAGCAGAGAGTCCAAGAGAACTTGAGCACTCCAAGGCCGGGAGACACTTTCAGGTACAGGCTTGGTGGTTCTGACGAGGCAGCAGGGCCTGTTTCAAGAAATGAAAAGATTACATCTAGGGACATAGAGATATGTCAGGAGATTATCATGCCAAAGAGATACCCCAAATGGAGTCCACACTCCACCAAGATTGGAGAATTCCTCCGGAAGAGAACTTGATACTCAGGTGTCTAAACCGAGGTTCCTTAGTTAGAACAACTATGGAACACAGGATGGTGATGAGGCCAGGGGAAGAGTTCATGTGATGATCACAGGAATTCCAATAATCTTAGGAAAACAAGATCCCTGAGATGCCAGCCATCAGATGAAGAGCTGAGGGGTAGGGCAGAATTCTGAGAAGCAGAGAAAGATGGAAACATTTAAAAAATATATATATATATATATTTTAGTATTTATTTGTTTGGCCATGCTGGGTCTTAGTTGTGGCACACAGGATCTTGGTGTGGCATGCATATGGGATTTAGTTCCCTGACCAGGGATGGTACCCGGGCCCCCTGCACTGGGAGAGTGGAGACTTAACCACTGGACCACCAGGGAAGTCCCGATGGAAACAATTAAAAGCTCTGAGCAAGAGTCTCAGTTAAGCTGAGCCTGCTTCCAGATCCTGAATGTCCTCCACTAAAAAGGCTTCGAATTCCCTCGACTGGCATCACTGGTTAACCATGGAACATTCCTGATTCTAAGGACACTACTGACTGTAAAACCACTGACATAATGACAATTTTCTTTTGAGAGGAAAAACTGAGGCCCTATATTAAATGAACATATCCAGATGTGTTTTTTTTTTGCCACGCTGCACGGCATGTGGAATCTTAGTTCCCCAACCAGGGACTGAACCCGTGCCCCTTGCAGTGGAAGTACAGAGTCTTAACCACTGAGCCGCCAGGGAATTGCCCACACATCCAGATTTTTTAAAGGTGAAAAATATGCATTTCAGGATCGAAGAAACAGAATGTTTATAATATGCTCTTTAAGCCTGAGCTCAAGACCCTCAGTGCAAACTGACATTTTTAAAGGCTCTGAGAAGTCCTGCAGTAAATAAACCAGTCTGTTTCATCCACCAGTCCCATATAATCATTGACATGGGGCTTTGTTTCCCAAATAATATGTATTACCATCCCACAGTCCTTAGAAGAGACTTGAAACCACAAGATATTCAACGGGATCCAGGAGCACCTTCCAGACTCCTCACTGAAACCAGCATCTCTCAGAAACTGGCTGCACTGGCTGCTATCTGAGGCCCTTCAAGGAACTACACGGGAAGGAAAGGCCTCATCTCCATCCAATAAAAGAATGAAGAAGACACGCTAGAAATAGTTTATAATCAAAAGATGGAAAAATCTCAGTCTTTAATATGAGAAATGGTCCTTACCCTATACCATGAAATTCTAAAGCACAGCCCTAGGGTCACATTTGGCTAATAGACATATGTTGGTTAGTCTACCCAGTTGTTTATTTTTAAAAATTGAATGGTTTACCTATATTTACAGACTGGGGAGTTCATATAAAAATCTAGGTTTCTGGCTTTCATGAAAAATGGGACGATCCAGTCATACTGGGAGCTTTGCTACTTGGCAACAACTGGCTGGAGTAGAGAGGCAGCCACTCCCTTTAGACAGTCTACACTCTGTTTCCCACAGTCTTTAAGCCAGCTACTAACTATTCACCTTAGCTGCCCACCCCTGTAGTTACCTGAGTTTTCAACACCTGTTCTAAAGCAAAAGGAAAGAAACGAGGCCCCAAAGAAAGATGGCCAACTTCCTGGTGCGATCTGTGCTGGTGGGCTGATAAATGAGCTTGTTTAGAGAAAACTGGAAAGATCTTCCTTCCTCACCCACCTGTGAGTCTTTGCTTTGGCTGTCCCGGACCTGGAACAGGTTCTTCCAAATCACACCCAGCTCAAATCAGCATCCTTCCTGATGCACTCCAGCTGACTGCCATCTCTCCCGCCTCTGAACAGCCTGCACCACTCACTGGAGCGCTTTGCATTTTCAGTCGACTGGTTCAGGTGTACAAACCTAGAAGGCAGAGGCTGAGGCTTCTACCTCGCTGTATCCCCTCAGAGGGCAGATGAATACAGAGCTGAGACGAAAGATGTTCAAAGGGCATTTGTCAAACACTTGGCTTACAAGTATAGAAGAGAGGCATTGCAGAGGCATTGGTAAGTCAATTTCTGACGCTATTATTTACTGTGTGAGTAGGCTGGACAAAGTTACTGAGGCTTCATTTTCCGCAACTATAAAATGGGGAGAACACCACTCTCCATCACAACGAGTTGTTGGGAAGACTCGGTGATAATGCAGATAAGGACCTGGTTCGGGCATCAAGTCCTTTGTGCCGTCCTGGGTTCCGCGGTCTCGGCACCACCGCGCCAGGCTCCACGCGGGTTCCGCCTGCTAGTCGGGCCCGCCCACTCCTCCAAGGGCGGCCAACTCCGGGGGAGGAGTGAAATGAATGAGCCAGGCCAGCGGGAAGAGAGGCCGATCCGGGTGGTTTTGCAGGAGAGGGAGGTCCGGAAGGGAAAAGGAATACTCCAGGGCCGCTGTGCCTGGAGCCCGCCCCACCCACGGCTGCGTCTGCCAGCGCCGCCCGATCCTTTCCCGGCCGCGTGGGTCCGCGGCGGCTGAGGCCGGTCGTGCCGGCCGGAAGCGGCTCCGCGCCGGCCGGAAGCCCCGCCCCCCCGAGGGCCAGTCCGCAGACGCCGCGGCGGGAAGAAACCTTACTCCGTTTCCCGGTTACGAAGGCTGTGTTCCGGAGTCCTGCCCAGCCTGCAGCGTGCTCGGCGGAAGCTGCGGTGAGTGAGATCACTGAGGTGATAGCTGGGGCCGGGCCCAGGTGCGACCCTTGGCTAAGCCAGCCACTAACTCAGGTCTCCGGCGGCGGCAAAATTGGTCACCTATTTCCACACGTTGTCGTAAAGGCTCCAAGATAAGTAAATGCTCGCCTCCAGCCTGGAAAGTAAACCCCATTCATCGTCCTACACGTTTAAATGCTTAAGTCTAGAGTGAGGAAGGTGTTGCCAACAATTACTCTGTGCACGGAATCGCTTAATCCTCTAGGAGAAACTGCATTTTAGGTGAGCACTTTTTGCTTCAGATTGTAAGCTAAAGATTCGTTTTGGTCTAACAGCACTCACACAACATCAGTGCAGAAAACAAGGTTGTAAAGGGGGTCCTCGGATATTCAGCTTTACCCCAAAGTGCTGCTGCCTCTGTAAAAGAAAATCACTATTTTATCAGTCCCGATCTCGGAATATTGTTAGAAAGCATTTCAATCATTAAAGAACTGATGCTTGGGACTTCCCTGGTCGCGCAGTGGTTGAGAATCCGCCTGCCAATGCAGGGGACACGGGTTCGAGCTCTGGTCCTGGCAGATCCCACATGCTGCAGAGCAGCTAAGCCCGTGCGCCACAACTACTGAGCCTGTGGTCTAGAGCCCGCGCTCCCCAGCGAGAAGCCACCGCAATGACAAGCCCAAGCGTAGCAACGAAGACCCAACGCGGCTAAAAATAAATATTTTTTTTTTAAAAAAAGAACTGATGCTCAAAGTTGGTTAAAAAACCAACTCTCGGGGCTTCCCTGGTGGCGCAGTGGTTGAGAGTCTGCCTGCCGATGCAGGGGACACGGGTTCGTGCCCCAGTCTGGGAAGATCCCACATGCCGCGGAGCGGCTGGGCCTGTGAGCCATGGCCGTTGAGCCTGCGCGTCCAGAGCCTGTTCTCCGCAACGGGAGAGGCCACAACAGTGAGAGGCCCGTGTACCGCAAAAAAAAAAAAAAAAAAAAAAAAAAACCAACTCTCTCTAAACAGTACTTTTCATTACTGGAATCAAGCCACAAGATAAGGGTAGTCCGCCCCTAGATAGCTAACATCACCTGAACTTCCCTGAAAACTGACCCACCGAAATCTAGTCAGCGTCTCAAAGCACCACACATAAAAAAAGACTCTTCATTTTAACAGTTTTTAATGAAAGTTGTAAACAAGATCACTTCACTCCTGCATCTTCTCAATTGTTTCTTCCTTATATTTGCCCTTTTCCTTCCCTACTTGGCGAGACTTGGCTTTACGTTCGAGGATCTTTTTGCGGTCTTTGTCCAGTTTTAGTCTGGTGATAACCACCTGCAGACAAATAAGAAAAAATGCTCCTGAGCTTTAAACAATTACCAACACAGAACACATGGGAAGCCCAACATTCAGTGCCATTCCCCACACCTGTGGGAGTGGATGCCTAAACACTGAAGCGCCAGAAATGACTCTTTACCCCCAAACCTGGCTTAAATTTAAACGTTCACTAATGCTCAGCCAACAAAGGAGAAGGCAACGTGGCACTGGTGGTTCTTCTCACGTCCTCTTCTGTGCTTTATTAGAAAATCAGCTTTTTCTACTGCAAAACGTTTCGGCTATTCCACTCCTCTCAGTTTTACAAGCTAACAAAGTCATACACGTTTTTGTTTCTATAGTAACGTTAGTACCACAAGGATGGAAATTAAATGTAGCCTTCACACATGCTTCAACCTGCAAAACCTTTAGTGAAGTCATAGAACAGACCTTATTCCAACAGACTTGTCACTAAAGACACCCAGATTATGATAAATTTTAGTCTTAGAGAGGAAGGTGAGGGAAGGCAAAGACAGCACTGAACAAGGTCTGGAAATATAGCATAGCGACCAAAAGACAATCTCCACCGCCATGGAGGTTATATCTAATATGAGATGGAATGCTGGAGGACAGGGGCTAAATCATAATCGAGATCAGGCAAAGCCTCATGGAAAGGTCTATATTTGAACAGAGACCTGATAAGAAGGGTAGAGTATTCCAAACAGAAGAGCAAGCACAGAAGTCCAGAGGCAGAAGAACTTCTAAGTTTAACAGGTGTGTTTCTCAAATTTGAGTGTGTCTGGAGGGCTTATTAAAATAGACCCCTGGGTCCCACCCCCAAATTCTGCTTCAGTAGACCTGGGAACAGAATGTACAATTCTATGAAGTTGCCAGGTGATCCTGCCAACCAGCAGACACACTGAGTAGCATGGCTGTAGGAACAGTAAAGAGGCCAGTGGACTAGAACACGGAGAGTGGAATAAGGTGACATCAAGAAGTAGCTGGTGATGGGACTTCCCTGGTGGCGCAGTGGTTAAGAATCCGTCTGCCAATGCAGGGGACACGGGTTCGAGCCCTGGTCGGGGAAGATCCCACGTGCCGCGGAGCAATTAAGCCCGTGTGCCACAACTACTGAGCCTGTACTCTAGAGCCCACGAGCCACAACTACTGAAGCCCGTGTGCCGAGAGCCCGTGCTGTGCAGCAAGAGAAGCCACCGCGATGAGAAGCCGGTGCACCACAACGAAGAGTAGCCCCCACTCGCTGCAACTAGAGAAAGCCTGTGCGCGCTGCAAGGAAGACCCGATGCAGCCAAAAATAAATAAATAAAAAGAAGTAGTAGCTGGTGATCAGTCTTGTAGGCCACTCAGATGGTAACAACATTCTGGATACAATGTGACAGCAGTCAACAGGTCTTATCGACTCATGTGGGGTGTATAATAATGACATTTTGGCCTGAGCCATTAGGACAAAGCTGCCACACACAGTGACAGTAACAAACTGCAAGAAGGTTCAAGGATAAAACCAGGAGTTTAAACATGTCAGGTATGAGATACTGATTGGGTATCCAAGTTGACATGCAAACTAGTCAACTGGATATTGAGGTTTGTCTGGAATAAGAGATGAAGATGAGCCACAAAGAGGGAGATCAACTGTCAAATGCTGCATTAAGTTCACAAAACACTAAGAACTGGTCACTGGATTGGTGACTTTGACAACGGCTCATCTAGTTGGGGGCAAAAATAAGACTGTAGTAAAGAATGGGAAAGTCTTCGCTCTTAAGAGATGCACACTGACGTAATTAGAGGTGAAGTGCCACGATGTTTGTAATCCACTAGTGGGCAGGGCAAAGGGCAAAGAAAATGGAGGTTGTGAATTCTAGGTGAAAGATATGCAACAGCTGTACTAGTCTTGCAACTTTCCTGTAGTTTGAAGATTAGATTTGTAGTGCCAACCCAAGATCTTAAAGAAACGAACACCTCATTATCTGAATAGGCACCAAGCACATTTATTACCTTTATATTAAACATATTTTTTTAATTGAGAGAAATTAGACAGCAGTATTGGAGAATTCACATTAAAGTCCAGGACATGAGAATCAGACCATTATCTTCTATTTTGGCTTAGATACCACTATCAATGGGATCTAGACCCTGAGGTCCAGATTTTTTCCATTTGCAAATGACTTAATACCTACTTTGCAGGGCTGTAAATGTGCCTTACTGTTTACTCAATTCTGTTTAATACACAGGGTATCAGATCCATATTATCTAAAAACTACCCAATTTCCTGTATTTTAAGATCTATTCATTTTTAGATTGATCGATCAGCTTACTAATAGCTTTTAAGGAAAAGGTACATTAAATACACATACAAAATAACTGTTAAAATTTCCTTCTCCCCTCTCAAGCATTCTTAAAAACACCCACCTTGCTGGGGTGAATGCCCACGTGGACAGTTGTGCCATTAGCCTTCTCCCGCTGCACTCGTTCAATGTAGATGACATACTTCTTCCTGTAAACCTGGACTACTTTGCCAATTTGCTGCCCTTTGTAGTGCCCTCGTACAACCTAAATGCAAATTCAAAAATAAAAGATATATGTGGTTAAAAGAATATTAAACTTGAAAATCAGGAAACCTATGAATCAGGTAAACATCATTCACGTTATCAGATATACAGGATCTTCCAGTTTTGAAAGACCTAATCATTAATGGAAATGTGCCAATAATTCTATCTCTGGCTTCAATTAACCTGGAAATAAACTATGCTCCATATAAATCTACAGTGATGGACAGTGCATCCTACAACTGATGACCCACCAGCAGTGGTGGGCTTGTTAAAAGGTTAAAAACGAGGAACAAGCCCACCTTGGTTTTTTGTACCGAGTTGACAAGGAAACTGTCACTCCATCTCGAAGGGAACAACAGGCCATAAATATTAAATTCACAACCCATTAAAGGGCCCAACTAAGTGCCAAAGAGTGGGCAGCAGCTAATATTTAAGGAAACATGCCACTTCTTTCCCTGAGGTTAACTAACATCGTTCTGTACCCGCAAGTCCCAACGACCCTCAGCTTGCCAAAGTGCTTCTGAACAGATGTTTCTTCCCAGTTGGAGAAAGCAGAGACTGCCTCCAAAACCTACTGGCAATTTTAGCGCCAGCACAGGAGCGACAAATGGCTATTCATCTCATGAAACGCTGGTAACATGTCAGCTGCTTTAGAGACTGCTTGAATCTTAATCACTAGCTGCAAGTTACAGCTAAGAAACATTAATAGACATTTTCACTTAAATAGACTTGACAACTTATTTACTGGTACTCTCAAACAATCATATGAAACTACAGCTCACTTGTAACATATATGGATTTTGATTCAGGCACAGAATTGTTTACTGGTCCTCAAATGCCTCTCCAATGCCCAAACACACCCAGAAAAAGATAACTCCAAACTAAGCTTCTGGTTCCAAACCCCCTTTCTTCTGTTTAATTATGACTGCATCTGACGCCTGAGACAAATGATTTTCACCAAAGTGTAAAGGTGAAGAAAGCTACGTGCTTTTTGTTTAGTCCCCAGCGCAACTCCTTTTGCAATGCTGTTCTGGGAGCCAATGTCTCAGATGTATCGCTCTCAGAATGCAATCCATCGTCTGTGCCTAACGTGCGGGATATTCGCCAAGATGACCTGAACACGGCACATACCTGAACTTCATCATCCTTCCGGATGGGCATGGATCGGACATTGTACTTCTGTCTCAGCTCTTTAGAAAGAGGGGAAGACATAATTTTCCTGCGAATGTGGGAAGGCGCATTGAAATGCCTTTTCCGGTTCTTGCTTCGGTCAGAAGTCACAAAGGGATTGAACTTCATTTCGGCTAAATAAAAAGTTAAAAGAGGTGTAAACTCTTAAATGACCAAATCTCAGTTTACAAACAAGTAACTGCAACAATTTCATCTGGAAAGTTCAGAATGCTCACAAAAGCTGTCACATTCTTTAACTTCATCAAAAACTGCTTGTAGTGAACTGCTTTACTGGGATGTTTTCTGTATTTGCTTATGGAACAGAAGAACGTTCCATTACCAACACACCTGTTGTAATTAAACTTTTTGTTTACACTCTCAAACGGCATAACCACTGCGTAAGAAAGCTAAAACAGGCCTTATATTTCCGCTGAATTAGGGCAAAGCAGACTGACAATTCAACATCACATCACGTTTTAGAAAGACCAACCAACGTTAATCTGAGAACTTCAGCGTGAACACATTTAGCCCCATCCCAAATGAATGAAATCAGGCCCTCATCCCGAACCTGGAAAATGCACATAACTCGGGTCCAAAAAGCCTTCCAATGGGCGAGCGCCGTCTGAAAGTTCAGTAGATTTACCAAGAAGTTATCCTGAGACCATTCTTTAGGAAACTACACTGCCCAGACTAGACTCCATCACCATAGGCCCTCTCCCCTTCAGCTCCCGTTTCGAAGTCCCCAAATCCTCTTTCCTCCTCCCTTCCCCACCCCGGCGGGCCTTGAGCTAGGAGAAAGGTCGAGACCATCCTGGCCCCCCTTCCCGGCTGCTACTCGGCCACCGGAACAGTATCGGGGCCCCCGGGGTCGAGATACACCGTGCCCGTGAACGGATGGCTGCGGATTATACGCGTTGTCCCAGCAAACTCACCCGTTGGCGCTTCAGCGATGGCCACAAAAGGGAAGAAATCCACACACAGCTTCCGGTTTTGTAAGTTTCCGGAAGGTCTCGCGAGACCGATGTTTCTTGGAGCGAGAGAGGCGCAGAGTTTGAACGCGGACGGAAAACTGGGGAAGAAATTGATCACTAGCGTCATCTCGTGGCTCGGAGGGGAACTGCAGAGCCCTTCTCCAGGTCCTGGTGCCTTCCGTGGGAGCTCTGGGTTCTGCAGCTGCATCCTCTGGGAACGGTGGTTCCCGGCCAAGTGGCGGGGGCTGCTTGGGGTCTGACTGCCCCGCCGGGTGTTGAGGGAGCTAGCGGCCCCAGGGACCCGTGTCCCTTCACTCGAACACCGGGCAGCGGGTACTCCCTTAGCCGGGAAAGGGGAGGTCCTATATTTGACCGCCAGGTGGCGCTGGGACTCCGGCCGGCCGGTCACCTCGGTTACCTGGACCCCGGGCCAAGGGCGTGGGCCTGTCGAGTGTGCCTGACAGGTAACCAGCCAGCTCCAGCCCGGCGCCCGCAGCCGCCCCAACACCAATGTGTGTGCTGACTGCTCCGCGGGGCCCGCCCGAGGTTCGGCTCCCGCCGGCGAGGGGCCTTCCGAGGACTGGGGCCGCGGGTCTGCCCCCGCCCCGCGGAAGTAGGTCTGAACCCGCGTTTCTAACGAGCTCCCAGGTGATGCCGAGGGTGCTGGTCCGAGACCACACTTTGAGGATAGCGGCGTGAGGAAGCTTTTCCACGTAGAGAACTGTGACCTTTTCTTTCTTTTTAAAAAAATAAATTTATTTTATTTATTTATTTTTGTCTGCGTTGGGTCTTCATTGCTACACGCCGGCTTTCTCTAGTGCGGTGAGCGGTCTTCTCATTGCGGTGGCTTCTCTTGTTGCGGAGCACAGGCTCTAGGCGGGCAGGATTCAGTAGTTGTAGCTCACGGGCTCTAGAGCTCAGGCTCAGTAGTTGTGGCGCACGGGCTTAGTTGCTCCATGGCATGTGGGATCTTCCCGGACCAGGGCTCGAACCCGTGTCCTCTGTACTGGCAGGCGGATTCTTAACCACTGTGCCGCCAGGGAAGCCCCACTGTGCCCTTTTCTTAATTTTACTGCCTGCTCACATTCAGTTCAGGATCTGATGGAAGCAGGGCAAGGGGGTGTGCCCTCCTGAAGGATTGCAGTGCCGGGTGAACTCCCGCCGCGTGCCTGGCCGCGCACCTAGTAAGCGATCAGTTTCTGTTGAATGAATAACGCAGGTGTCATACTAGGGGAAGACACACGTTTCATGATACTTAAGACGTAGTAAGCTTGCAGAGTCTTAGGGACACCCTTCTACTCACTGCCTTTTTAACTCCTTTAATCCACCAAATAGCCTTGCCATCCTGGTATTGTTGTCCTGTTTTACAGATGAGGACCCTGAGCCACAGAGAAGTGAGAGGAGCTCGTGCAAGGTTATACAGAACCCATAGGTTATAGATGAACCCGTGCAGGCTGGCTTCCCAGCCCCTTCTGATCATTCCCTATATGGTCCCACTTTGTAGGAACCCACTGGGCTCAAGTCAAAGAGTGAGAAACCATATCCTTGAGGGCCCAGAGTGGAGTCAGTGAAGAACATGTGTTTTCATGATTTAAAAATAGTTGTGTTCTTAAATATGCTGTGAAGATATAGCCCCGGGTTTTATTTGTTATTCAAAACTTCAGTGAGAGCAGAATTCTTCTGCTGCAATTCTTTTCAACAAATGTTTATGGAACATCTTTCATGGGCCAGCCAGGTTGCACCCTGGAGCTACAAAAGGCAATTAGTCAAAGTTTCTGCCTGCAGGAAGCTCACTGTCTAAGAGATGAGATAAACAACAAAATTAACAACCACAGGACCCCAGAGAAGTGCTCGCTGAGCCTGGCTATCCTTGGTGCCTGGGTGCTTCGGGAAGAGAAGAGAACTCTGGGGTCCGGGAAGACCTCGGGTGAAGTCGCCCTTTAGTGACCTTTGAGGAATGTTAAAATTAGCTCCAGGAGGCAGAGGGAATAGCTTGAGGGAAGGCGTGGAGGTGTGAAGCCCATGACACACTGTCACCAGGTGCCGGGTCCCTGTGGCTGGCATGAGAGCGATTCAGAGAGGAGCCCATGGGGCTCTGGGGTTGAGCTGAGTTTGACATGGAGCTGCTGAAGCCTCCTGCCTCCCTTTCTGGTCTTCACCTTCTCTTTCCTCTTATTGTCTTTACTAGTTTCCTTCATCGCCTCTTCTTCAGGCCTCCCCATCATCTTTCTCTCTTCCCACAAAGGTCTTCTCTGTTTCTTCAGCCTCCCCATCATTCTCTGCTGCCACCCAAGCCTCTCAGGCCTCCCTCCCTCCATCCAACACAGTCATCGAAATTAAACTCGAGCCCACCCACCATGTGGAAGCATAACCACTTTATACAGTGTGAAGACTGTTGGAAGTTGTACCCACAGATGCAGATGACTGCTAGCCTAGTTATACAGTCTGTTTATCTTCACAAGTGTCTGTTGGGCGTCATGGCGCCACCCTACATGAACCTCTGGCCACCTCACCTGGCTGTCCTCTCTCCACATTCTTCTTACGTGAGTCCTTTTTTTTTTTTTTTTTCTTTTTTGAGTCTTAACCACTGGACCTCCAAGGAAGTCCCCAAGTGAGTCCTTTTAAACTGGCTCCTTCGGGTCATTTTGAGGGTGGTCTTTGTGTAGCCCTAAGACACAGCAAGGTAGGTATTATCCAGGCTTCATGCCTACATCCCTGGACTAAACTTTTTTTTCTGGACCACAAACCGTCATGTTTACTTGTTCATTTGTTCATCCATTCATTCCTTCACTCATGCGTTCTTCAAATATTTATCCAGCTTCGACTCTTTCCTAAATTCTGTGCCAGACACTTGGTATGATCTGAGCAAGATCAGTTAAGATCTAGCCTCTTGTCAAGGAGCACATTGTCTAGAAGGAGGAGACGGACTTGTCAACAAACACGCATCATCAAGTGTCTCGGGAAGATGGTGGAATGCAGCAGGGGACACAGCACAGGTGCGGCCAATTCTAACCAAGGTAAGGGTTGGGGGAGGTTTTATAGGTAACCCATGAACTGTTTCTGGAAAGCTAGGTAGGAGTTTTCCAGGTAGACAATGGGGGAAGCGTGTTCCAGGTGGAGAGAGCTACCCAAACGAGAGCCCAGAAGCCTGCACCAGCATTGCTTGTAGGAACTGCCAGTAGTTTGTGTTGAGAATTAGTTGTGGCGCTCCTTTGTTCTGGGTTTGAGGAGGACGAAGGAAAGGGACAAGTTGTGAGGATGGGCCAAGGTTGTTTATTTTGTATCAAAAAAGGACATTTGGATTGTGAAGGTCAAAGAGAGAAGTGGTGATTGCAGAAGAGCTGCCCGCGTCCTCAGGCTTCACTGAGGGCAGAGGTCACGGGCCGAGGGGCCGAGCGGTCTCTGATGTGCCTGCCCAGACTCCTGGCAGCCCTGGCCTGGGGCCCACCAGTGCAGTATGCATCCTTCGGCTCGCTGGGTCGGCCTAGACTGTGTATGAGAGCTAAAGGTTATTGTAATGGGAGGTGGCAAAGGGAGTGAGTGTGTGTGAGTGTGAGAGTGTGTGTGTAAAGGCGGGGGTATGCCGCTGGACAAGGGGAGAAAGAGAGGAGTGACAGTTTATGTTTAACCTCGGGGCATCCGTCTGCCTGTCTACCTATCTATCTATGTTATCTTCCTGTAGTGCCCTGACCCAGGGTGGTTGCTTAAAGCGAAAGATTTTATTTGAGAAAGAAAAGGAAGGATAGAGAAGAGGGAATCAAAACAGGGAATTCCCTGGCAGTCCAGGGGTTAGGACTCCCACTCTCAATGCCAGGGGCCTGGGGAGTTGGAGAGCTAAGATCCCACAAGCCGCGCAGCACAGCCAAAAAAATCGAGAAAGAGGGAATCAAGATGAACACATTAAATGGTGGGGCCCAGAGAAATCCCTAGGAACTTAGGAACGCTGAGAATATTAAACATTTCACCTTCCTTCCTGGGTGCCTGGTGAGCCTGAGATGTCATACCTCGAACGAGACACATCAGCTGACACTCTGGAACCACAGGTCAAGCAGTCTGGCGGCTCTTGGGGCCGACTCGTCACTAGGCAACAAGTGTGTACACTGAAGATATCTTTAGCTTCTGATATAATTTTTCAATTTAATGTTCAGATAATACCTACATTTACTTGGTTCAAAAATCCCTAAATACCAAAGGTAAAGGGAGAAGTTCCCTTTCCATTCCATCATTTTCTCATCCCCATCCACAGTTCACCACTCTTACTAGTTTTTTTTTGAATATTCCCAATTGCTTTATGCGCAAATAAGCAAATCAGAAAGTAAATTCTTTTTCATTTTTTTGGGCACGCCACGCGGCATGTGGGATCTAGTTCCCTGACCAGGGATCGAACCCGTGCCCCCTGTAGTGGAAGCAGTCTTTTTTTTTTTTTTTAACATCTTTATTGGAGTATAATTGCTTTACAATGGTGTATTAGTTTCTGCTGTATGACAAAGTGAATAAGCTATACGTATACATATATCCCCATATCTCCTCCCTCTTGCGTCTCCCTCCCACCCTCCCTATCCCACCCCTCTAGGTGGTCACAAAGCACCGAGCTGATCTCCCTGTGCTATGCGGCTGCTTCCCACTAGCTATCTATTTTACATTTGGTAGTATTTATAAGTCCATGCCACTCTCTCACTCCATCCTAGCTTACCCTTCTCCCTCCCCGTGTCCTCAAGTCCATTCTCAGCGCACTCTTAACCACTGGACACCAGGGAAGTCCCGGAAAGTAAATTCTTATGCCCCCACTTTCTACACAGGTTGTAGTATCAGATACCCAGCGTTTCACACCTTGCCTCTGCCCATCGGCCATTGGATCTTGGAGACTTTCAGTCAGTTTGCAGGTCCTTCCTTGTTCTTTTTACAGCTGCATGACAGTTCCTGCATCTCAAGTTACACAACCAGCCCCTTCTGACTGGCATGCAGGGTTTCCCAATTCTTTGTTTTTAGGAACAACACTGCAGTTACATATGTCAATGCCACAATATGCAAGTGTATCTGTCACATACCTTTCTAGAACGGGAATTGCTTGGTCAAAGTGGACATTTGATAGATAATGTCAAATTTCCCCTCCTAGGGGTTTTATCAGTATCCCTTCCTACCAACCTCACGTGCTTCCCTCAGCGTTGGCAGCAGGGTGAGTTTAGACAAGCTAATAGGTGAAAAACGGGATGCCAGCAGAATTGTAATTTGCACTCCTTTCACAAGTGTGGCTGAGTAAATGTTTAAGAGCCATTTGCATTTGTGTTTTCGGATGGTCTTTTTCATTTAAAAAGAATTATCCTAAAAGGCCAGGCTCATCGCTTCCCACATGCATTTACAGTGTGTCTGGAATCTTTGAGAAAATATATAGCTTTTGACATTCTTTGAAAATAAAAGGAGTGCTATCTACAAGTCACGACTGAACAATATGGAAACACTACAGGGATTTCGAAATTAACTTTCGGCAAACACAACAGAATCTGAAGAGGCTAAAAGCAGGTCCCCAGACATTCATGACACTGTTTGAAGCAGCCTGGGTGTGGTTAAAACTGACTCAGTAGAGCCTTTGTAAATGTAACATTTTAATTCCTGTAATAAACATTTTTCCCATGAATCCACCTGTACCTCCCCCAATAGCACCTATGTTCTTCTCTAGTCTTGAAAAGAAGCCCATAAGTGCATTAAATCAACTCTTTCTGTGTCCCAATATCCCCTGCAGGTGGATCCCATCCCCGAATGGTCCCCAAATGACCACCATTACAGGCTTTTAGGAACTAGGTAAGAGGGCGCTACTTCTTTCCCCACAGACAGCGAGCTTCGCTGAGAGAGGCAGAGGCTGTGGAGAGCTTGGCTGTTGGCACACCTGGGCTCTGAACCACCCATTTCAGAAAACAGCTTGAGGTTTTTGCTGGTTTTAGTCCTAAAATTAAGATGATGGCCCACTGACTTATGGGCCTTAATAAACAGAAGATAGCTGTCCCCGAATGGCTCGCTCCCCAGACAGCTCCCCAATCTGAGCTTTTTCTAGTGTCCTCATCAAGGACCCCCAGCATAGGCAGGGTCCCCAGGTGATGTGACCTTGGCCAGCACCGACAACAGCTGGGTTCCAGCGTTCACTGAGACAGAAGCGTCTCTGCCAAGCACAGCTGTCTTCTTCCCCACCCTTCCTCACCCAGCCCAGCCTGGGAATCCACCCCGGGAACTGGCCCAGCTGGTGTGGCCTCTAATGAGTGGTTGGTCATGAGGAAGAGGAGAACCTGGGCTGGGAGGAAGCCTCCAGGGGTTCGTTTGCCCACATAGTTTTCAGCTGACTCAAGTCCCGGCCACCAGGCTTCCCCTGCACTGCCCGCTTTCCACACTATCCTTGAAAACCCCAGGACTCAAAATTTGGACCATTCTTGGGCCGGGGAGGCTTGGGGAGACCTCTGGCTCTGTGGGCCATTCTGCTGGCCTCAGCCTCTGTCAACAAACTTCCGACTCCTGATGTGGCCTCCACTCCCCTTTTCTGTTCCTTCCTCCAGGAGCTCCCTGAGATCAGCTTCTCCCTCAGGGAAGACCTTCCAGGCTGGCACCCTTGCCCAGCTGTGGGGTGTCATGGATGGGGGCTGAGATTCCAGGAAACACAAGCGCCTTTGGCCCCTGCGCCACCCCTTCTGTTTATTGCTCGGAGCGGGTTGGAGGACCCTGGCTGGGAATTCTGTCCTGGAGGAGTCCTGCCCTTGGGCCCCTCTGGGATGTACCCCACGCAGAACCCCAGCTGGGCTCAGGCAGGTCACCTGGAAGGTGAGGACTACCCCTCGGGGCTGGTGAGCCCACAGGACGGAGCAGCCGCCCATCTCCCTGCGTTGCTCGGCTCCAGCCTAGAGGAAGGGTCAGCTTCCCCGGAGGGTATGCCCCTGCTGCTGTTTCTGAGCAAGGGTGTCCATCACGCTTTCCTCCCTGGCCTGGAGCCTGGAGTTTCCATTTCATTCAGCCCAGAGCCTGGCTGCTCAGCCCAGCCCTGGCCTCCCTGTTCTCCCTGAGACGCACTGGGAGCAAGGAGCCCGGGGTGGGGAGATGCCACTGGACCTCCAGCCAGCACCGCCCTAACATCCCTTCTGCCGCTGGCCATCCCTCAGGGCTCGGCTGACACCCCCCAGGCAGCCTGGCTGTGTGAGCGGGCAGCTTCCAGAGCGGCCAGCTTCCAAAGCGGCCCTCGGGCCGGTGCCCCACTCACGCGTGCTTCCTCACCAGCAGCACCCAGGGCAGGATGGCAGCCACCACGGACACCACGGCAATGAGGACGATGAGCAGTAGGGCCTGGAAGCGGCTGCAGAACGACCGGGTGGAGCTGGGCACCGGGGAGGCCTCCAAGAGCTCGGCCAGGCTGCGCCCGGGCAGGATGCTGTCCTGCTTCCCCAGGGGTATCCCATGGCTGCTGATGAGGAAGATCTGCGGCTCCTGGAGCAGGCCGGGCGGCGGGTCCAAGGGCACGACCAGGGTCTGAGAGCTCTTGTCCAGCTTGGAGGGCCAGCAGGAGCTCTTCTTGTCGAGGAAGGTGACGTAGCGGCAGACGGGGCAGACGACGGTCCTCTGGACCTGCCCGTCCACACGTGTGGAGAGGAGGTACTTGACTAGGCAGTCATGGCAGAACATGTGGCCACAGCTCAGCGTCCGGCTGGCGCCCTCCATTTCGCGGAACTTCTCGTAGCACACGGGGCACTCGCCGCCCAAGCTTTCCTTGCTCTCCCCCTCGGACATGGCCGCACGGGAGAGCAGGGCCCTGGCTGTGGGCGGGAAGGGCCAGAGCATCAGCGCCTTTCCCTCCTTCGCTCCCCTGCCGGACCCCTCCGGGCCTCCCGGCACCCCGCTGCCTCCGCCCCCTCCTCCCCGGTCCTCTTCCGCTGCTCCTCCTCCAGGGGGTCTACCGGAAGTAACCCCGGACCCGCCGGAAGCGATGAGGGGCCGCTTCCGGAAGGGGGATTGGGAGACAAATAACGAGAGCTCCCAGCCACGCTGGGCTCTGGAAGGAGGTGGGTGGCGGGGGAAGGTGTACCCTCCCACCTCCAGCCCGACGGGCACTCGCTGTGAGGTCACCGCCTCCCGCTTCCTGGTTCCAGGCCCGAAGTGGAGGCCAGAGGACCCATTTCCCAGGGGAAGCGGGTGGCTAAGCGGTTGCACCGGCGGCCTCAGTCCAGGCCTCAGTGTGGGCGTGTGCCCAGAGTGGCCGTTTTCCAGAACAGCCTCTGCTGCTGCTGCGTTTCCCCGCTTGGGCTGGCCGACCCACTGGGTTGTGCGCAGCCCCTGCGCCGCATTCCTGTGTGCCACGTGTGGCTGTAAAGCAACGAGGGGTTTGAAAATGAAACTCCAAACTTACACATCCAAATGACGGCTGGCCGGCCGCGCGGTCACGTCAGGGAGCTGTGGGCTCCTTCCTTTGCCCGTCACAGCTCACTCATCCTTCAGACTCTTCCCGGAGGCCTTCCCGAGGCTGCGAGAGAACCTTCTGATTAACCTCTGGGAGGGCAGATTTTCATCCTTCGAGGATACGTCTGGTATTTGGAAATGGCCAAAAGTCACCGGGTGCCCATTCTGGTGAGAAAGCAAATGAGTACTCAAGTGGCATGAGATTGTTTTAAATCAAAGAAAAGGAGTCACCATGATGCAACAGGTGGGTTTCTAACATTATCTGAGAGCTAAAGAGAGGCTCCAGCGATGCTGTCAGCAACGGCAACATTGTTGGATTTAGTCCAGTTTCTCAAGGTGTGAACCTTGATGGGAAACACCTCTTTGGGTATGTGATGTGGTCCAAGTGTTCTCATTATGCAACGTGTCCCCAACGTGTCACAGCTGTGTCATCTAAACTCCTCTAGAACAGCCTCTTCCTGTTATTGATATATCAGTGATGTAGACAAAGACCCCTGGACACACTGACAACTAGAGCCGTGTGGCAGCCCCCAGATCTGAGAGATGACCTAGTGAGAACAAGGTTAGTTACTAGGAAGGACAAACTAGAGGTGGTTTAATCACAAATCTTTTGGAATCTCTCCCCGCTCCTGGCTTGGTTCCAAGTCCATTTTGCCAAGTTGAAAACTTGGTCCCATAACCAAGAAAGAGCAAAAATATGTAGAGGGAGGGGTAGGGGACTGGGGACCCTGGTGGCAACACCAAAGCCTTTGCAGGGGTTTTCAGGCTTTGGTCTCTGAAGTGGTCAGTGTGGCTTCCAGGCTGGGGTGAGGGTTCAAGTGCTCAGACTCTGAAGCTGGCTTCAAATCCTTGATATACCCAAGGATGTATCTGTATAACCTGTCTGAGCCTCGATTTCCCATCTCTAAGGTGGGGTTGATGATAATCGTACCACCTTCCTCTCAGCGTTGTCCAGAGTATTAAGTGAGGTAGCAAGAGTGAAGAGTCTGGCTCGCAGTAAGTGCTCAATAAACGGTAGGTGTCATTGTTAAGGCCGCCGAGCCCTTTCCCCTCCTGACATCTGCCTTCCGGCCTTCCCTCTCCTCCCCAGATGTTCCTTATTACATAAGTGACTAAAGACTATCACAGCCCTGACAGAGGGCAGCTCCCATCAAATTAGAATAACTGAACAGGATGACAATAGATTAGGTAAGTGATGGGCAATAGATCATTAAGATGGTGATTCCAGAGTTTCTCAGACTTTTTACTTTTTTGTTTCATAACACACTTGCAAGTGTCTAAACTGGGGTTATTCTCAGGATGACCTAGATTTTCTTAAGCCGACCAACTGCTAACATGTCCCCCTGCATCTCATTATTCCCCACAGGCATATGGTGGCAATTCCATCCATCCAGTTATTCAACAAATATTTATTGACCGCTTGCTGCGGGCTAGGTACTGAGCCAGGCATTGGAGATATGCAGTGATCAGGAAAGCCCTTCATGGGCCTTCCCTGGTGGCGCAGTGGTTGAGAGTCCGCCTGCCGATGCAGGGGACACGGGTTTGTGCCCCGGTCCAGGAAGGTCCCACATGCCACGGAGTGGCTGGGTCCGTGAGCCATGGCCGCTGAGCCTGCGCGTCCGGAGCCTGTGCTCCGCAACGGGAGAGGCCACAGCAGTGAGAGGCCCCCGTACCGCAAAAAAAAAAAAAAAAAAAAAGCCCTTCATGAAACTTTAGAGCCTAGGGGACATTTATAAGTTTTCTTGAAAAAATATTTTTTTAAAAGGAGGGATGATCAATCGCTTAAGTTGTTTGGGTAACTAAGAAGTAAGTTATCAAGACAGGCAAGAGAAGTAAAACAGGGACTTCCCTGGTGGCACAGTGGTTGAGAGTCCGCCTGCCAATACAGGGGACACGGGTTCGAGCCCTGGTCTGGGAAGATCCTACATGCCGCGGAGCAACTAAGCCTGTGCGCCAGAACTAGTGAGCCTGTGCTCTAGAGCCCGCAAGCCACAACTACTGAAGCCCGCGTGCCTAGAGCCCGTGCTCTGCAACAAGAGAAGCCGACGCTCTCTACAATGAGAGAAAGCACACGTGCAGCAATGAGGACCCAACGCAGCCAAAAATAAATAAATAAATAAATAAATTTTAAAAAGGAGAAGTAAAGCAGTTAGATAAGAGAATGCTGGGGGAAGAAAGGACTTCTGAGGCCATTTAGGAAAATCTAGTTTTATAGGTGAGCAGACCCGGGTCCAGAGATGGGGAAGTGACTTGTCTGAGGTCACCTGGGAAGGAGAATGGAGAGGGAGATGGGAGAGAGAGAGAGAGATTTCATAGATAGTATAGAAAACATTAGAATCAGTTGATAGATTGGGTGGGTGAGTAGATATTAGCCAAATCAGGAAGCACTTTCCTCCTTGGGATGAGAAGGGGAGCAGGGAGGACTGAGTTTGAGGAAAAATTAAAAGGATGCAGGGGATGCAAAAGACATCCCAGGTCCCCACTGGTGGCTTCTCTGTGCAGTCCCTTCCCCATCGTGTGCTTCGGGAGAGGCATGTCACTCACGTCTGGACAATGCCACCGCCCTCCATCCCCACCTTCTCACCTCCCTTTCTCAGTCTCCCTGATGCCTCCCTCCTTGCGTCCCTCCCTTTCTCTTAATTCCATTTCATTCTCCATCCTTGAGTTCCTCTTATGGGCCTGACTCTGTGTCGAGTGCTGGGGCAGGGGAGAGGGCAGCAGAAGAAATGCAAGGAATAATGCTCTGATTTGGGCACAAACTAGCTAAATAACAGTGCAAGACATTATCTACCAAAGGCATCCCCATTGGTGCTTCAGGAAATTTCGGGGAAGGAGGGCTGAAAAGTCTTCCTAGGTGAGATGGGACCAGTGTTGAGCTAATAAATAATTATAACAGCGACTATTTATTGAACACTAGTTATGTGCTTAGCATTTTGCATGCCTTCCTCATTTCATCATGACAGCGACTCTGGGAGGGGGATATTATTTCCATTTTACAGATGAGGAACCGCGAGGCTTAAGTAACTTGTTCAAAGTCAGGCTGCTAGTCCTGGGCAGACCCAGGGTTCGGGGCCACGTCAGTCTGGTTACGTGGCCCATGCTGCGTACCACCCTCCTGTAGTGAGGGTTCGGATGCCTCCGTGGAGGGCGTTCCAGACCTTGATCCAAGGAGTAGGTGAAGAATCGAGAGCAGGGTGGCAGAATCGGAGGTCCCAGCCCTCACAGAATGTTTCTCTACAGAAACACTGATCTAACAAGCATCCAGGGGTGAGCGTACCTCACGAGAGCTGCAGAATCCAGCTGTATATGTTAAATATGTACAGCTTGTTGTATGGCAATCATACCTCAGTAAAGCTTTTTTTTTTTTTTTTTAAGGAATAGATGAAGCCTGGATGGGAAAGTGATTCCCCAGACTTCCCTCCTCAGAGTGATTGTAAACGGGGCTGCCCCTCCAGCGCCTGGGAGGCAGGGGAGGATGAGGGCCAGCTCAGGGGGAGCCGTCCTCATGAAGCCCCAGTGCCTAGTTTCACCCACAGCAGCCCACCTCGAGGACTGGAGGGGGGTGTCACCAGCCCAGACGATCCCCGCCCCCCACCTTGGGACAGTGAGCCTGTGAGGCAGAGTGAGACTTGTGGGCACCGGGTTTCCCTCCTGGATTCCCAAGGCAAGGCTTTGTTGACCACTTGCTCACCCCTAGACACCATACACACACACACACACACACACACACACACACACACACTCCACACACACACTCTCTCTCTCTCTCACACACACACCTTGGCATCAGTCCAATGTCAGTGCAGAGCCCTGCCAAGCTCTGACTGGATCCCACTCCTTCCCTGCCCCCAGCCCGGACCCCAGACTCACTTTGGCTGGGACCAGGGCGAGCAGCATCTGCCTCTCCACCCGGGGCCTCCATGGAGCAGGTCTGAGCCACCCAGAGGTGCTGGGCGGGTGGCACGTCCTCCTGCCGCTGTCACTGTGACAGCCACTGCCTCCAAGGCATTTCCTAGTGACTGAGCAGGTCGGGAGGACAGCACGGGGAAGTGAATGTCGGCCAACCCGTTTGAGGCTGGGAGGCTCCTGGCGTTGCCCAGGGGTTTGGCCCCTGCTGGAGTCAGGTGATGTCGATGAGGATGCTAGGAGAGGAAGGGCCCCTGCCTAAGGAGGAGCCCAGGGATGGGTGCTGGAGACAAGCAGAGGGTCTCACGATGGAGGCGGTGATCCAGGAGCTCTTTGACTGAGGCTCCCCAGAGATAGGTCTCCGCAGCCCAACAATAAAAGTCATACAGCCCTTCAGCCTCCTGGATCCATTTCCGCGATCCTCCCCTAGCCCCCTGCTCCCCTGCCATGATAGGGTGAAGGGGTCAGTAATGCTTTGCCACCCAAAGTCATACACAAATATTTGGGTGATGTGCTTATGTACATTTGTCCTTCATCTCACACTCAAAGGGGCTCAGAGCTCCAAAGACCAAACACCATGGAGATAAAGAAGGAGGCAGAGTAAAACAAAGAAAGTAGGGCTTCCCTGGTGGTGCAGTTGTTAAGAATCTGTCTGCCAATGCAGGGGACGTGGGTTCGAGTCCTGGTCTGGGAAGATCCCACATACGGCGGAGCAACTAAGCCTGTGTGCCACAACTACTGAGCCCGAGTGCCACAACTGCTGAAGCCCGCATGCCTAGAGCCCCTGCTCTGCAATAAGAGAAGCCACCAATGAAAAGCATGGGCACTGCAGCTTGTCGCTTAGCCTGCATGCAGCAGCAAAGACCCAACACAGCCAAAAAAAAATAAAATAAATAAATTTATTAAAAAAAAACCCAATAAAGTAGAAATGCACACCTGCATGGAAGGAAGTCCCTGATATCACATGAAACAGTAAGTTTCAGGACAGTCTCTGTGATTCTGTTTATGGAAATGATGATGATATATTATCATTTCTATAGAGGAAAAATCTGGAAGATACCTCCAACTTGATAGTTTTATCTCTGGAGGAACTTTTTTTTTCCTTAATTTATTTATTTTGACTGCTAGGGGTCTTAGTTGCAGCATGCAGGATCTTTAGTTTTGGCATGCAGGATCTAGTTCCCTGAACAGGGATCAAACCCGGGCCCCCTGCATTGGGAGCACAGAGTCTTAACCACTGGACCGCCAGGGAAGTCCCTGGAAGACCTTTCTGACTTATACATTCCTGTGATATTTGAATGTGTGTTTCTTTCAAGATCAGGAAAAAATAATCAAGAATAAGGCAGGGACTTCCATGGCGGTCCAGTGGTTAAGACTGTGCTTCCATTGCAGGGGCACAGGTGCGATCCCTGGTCAGGGAACTAAGGTCCCACATGCCGTGTGGCGAGGCCTAAAAAAAAAGAATAAGGCAGGAGTCCTTGAGAAATTGGTTTTCTTCTGACAAAGGAGGTTCCTGGATCCAAGGCACAGCCAAGCATGAGTGTGACCCCCCCCAGGGCACCCCATGACGGCCCCTCCCTTACCCAACCAACCCTGGCCTGGCTCCATGGCCACCTTGAGGCTGGGGCGGGGGAGGACGGTCAGGGCGTCGCACCTGGTCACCTCGCCCACGGACGCTGTACCAGCTGTCACGACGGTCTCTCACGTTCTTTCCCCAGGAACTGGCTGTGAGGAGACCCAGGCAGGCCTAAATTTAGCAAATAGAAATGCAGACTGGGGACTTCCCTGGCGGTCCAGTAGTTAGGACTCCGTGCTTTCACTGCCGAGGGCCCAGGTTCAATTCCTGGTTGGGGAACTAAGATCCCACAAAAGCTGCGTGGCTCAGCCCCCCCCAAAAAAGCAGACAGCCCAGATGAATTTGTATTTCAGATAAACAAACAATTTTTAGTATAAGGGTGCTCAATGCAATATTTGGGACCTACTCATGGGTAATGGGGATCGACTGTATGGTGACAGATGGAAACTAAACTTTTTTAAAAATTTATTTATTTATTTATTTATGGCTGTGCTGGGTCTTTGTTTCTGTGCAAGGGCTTTCTCTAGTTGCGGCGAGCAGGGGCCACTCTTCATCGCGGTGCGCGGGCCTCTCACTATCGCGGCCTCTCTTGCTGTGGAGCACAGGCTCCAGACGCGCAGGCTCAGTAGTTGTGGCTCATGGGCCCAGTTGCTCCGCGGCATGTGGGATCCTCCCGGCCCAGGGCTTGAACCCGTGTCCCCTGCATTGGCAGACAGATTCTCAACCACTGTGCCACCAGGGAAGCCCCAGACGGAAACTAAACTTATGGTGGTGAGCACGCTGGAGTGCATACAGAAGTAGAAATAAAATGTTGTATGCGTGAAACTTACATTATAAACCAAAAAAAATTAATACTGAGGCTCTATTTATACTAATAAATTATCCATTGCTTATCTAAAACTCAAATTTCAGCAGGCATCCTATATTTCATTTTGCAACTCTAGTCCCAGAGGGCTGGCCAAATCTTTCTCCTTTTATCAGCACCTCCAGGGGCACCTTCAGCAGTGTGGCTTCTGACTCTGCCAGGGCTTTCTGGGGGTCCCTGAAAAGAAGCCCCAAATACCCAGCATCAAGGCTGTGTGTATCCCCCAGGGAGGGGACTGAGCCAGGCCAGGCTGTCCTTAGACTCAGACTAATGCAGCGGTCCCCAACCTGTTTGGCACCAGGGACCAGTTTCGTGGAAGGCAGTTTTTCCGTGGACAGGAGGGCGAGGGGGTGTTCAGGCGGTAATGCCAGCAATGGGGAGTGGCAGATGAAGCTTCGCTTGCTCACCGGCCGCTCACCTCCTGCTGTGCGGCCGGGTTCCTAACAGGCCGGTACTGGTCCGTGGCCCGGGGGTTGGGGACCCCTGGTCTAATGTGATGTGGTTATAGTGGAAAATCTTTTCCACTGGTCCTGCCCTGCCATGAAGCTTGACTTTGAGGATTACTTTGAATATATAAGTATTTATTACCATAGTCTGTCATGGTTTTGTGTTCCAAAATAAGAATTCCACTTTAAAAATCATAGCTACATATGTATGTATAGGTATGCGTACACACACACGCACACACACACCCCTTACCTGAGAGAGTAAGTATATCAGCTGGGGAAACCTTAGCTTGAATTTATTTATCAGGTTGCCTCTAGCCATCTAGCAAGGTCCTAACAGAGTAGGACATAGGACAGTTTTTAAAAATATGTATTTATTTATTATTTATTTTGTCTGTGCCGGGTCTTAGTTGTGGCATGCAGACTTATTAGTTGTGGCATGCGGGCTTCTTAGTTGCCTATGGGATAGCCTTAGCATCACATATTATGGGGTGGTGCCCCCTCATTTTTGACCCCCAAGGAGCCCTTCTGCACATGTGCAATGTTTCCCTTGCTCCAAGGATGGGAAACGTATGACCTCTTGATCCTTTAACAGAGTTCAGTCCCACTCCGTCCCTGCCATAAAAATGTCCAATGTCTGGTTATTTACCCTATTTCTGTTGCTGGTTTTTATATCGAGGTGCAGATCTCGAAATATAGACAGGAGTCCGGTCATAAATATGTAGTCCTGGAGCTCGTTTGTCTCTTGCTTCAGGAAATGTAAACAGGGGGCTGGTAATGAATGTCCCGCCTGGAGCCCATCTTCTTCTCACCCCAGGAAGTGTAAACAGGAGGCTGGTTGTAAATGTCTAACCTGGAGCCCATCTGTCTCCTGCCTCAATCAGGGAAATGCAAATCAAGTGTCAAGTGCCCACCCCTGCATCCAGTTGCAGGGGCCCTGCTTGGTTCCAGCCAGCTCAGAGGCTGTTTTGGGATTTCAGTTCATTCACACCCCTGAAAAATCTCACTCTGTCTTACCTGTTCCCTTTGTCCACTGGGCTCTCTCCCCATTATTACATAGCCTGGGGCTGCTGGTAGCACAGGGGAGACCTGGGGCCTTTGAACAGAACACAGGCCCTGCCAGGGCACCTGGTTTGGTAGGTGGACAGGGGCTGCTCTCATTCCCAACTCGCCCCCCTTGGCCCTCAGCCCCCTCAGTCCAACCTGCAGCCCAGCAGCACACAGCAGCCAAAGAGCATCTTCACAGATGTTACCCTGCATCCCTCTCCCCCCTCTGAAGACTTCCATGGCTCCCCACTGCCCTCAGTACAAAGCCCACCCTCCTCAGCTGGCACATGAGGGCCTCACTGCCTTTCCCAGACTGTCTCTGGACATCCTCTTGCCCTTGGCTGTCTCATGCCACACAGAGTGGCCAAAGTGCTGGCTTTTAGTTTAGATACCTAGAAGGCCTCAGGCATCTGGGGCTCTGTGATTTTTTTTTTTAATGCCTTTAAAAAAATTTTTTTTTTCCTGGCTGGAATGCCTTTCTACCTCATCACCTCCCCTCTGGTATCTTTAACTTTTAAGACCTTGTAGGAGGGGATCCTAACTCATCTCTGTCCATTTTTGTGGGCCTGGTGTCTATCAATAGTGCTCAATAAATCAGTGTGGTTTTTTTTGTTTGTTTGTTTTGTTTTTTTCCTTTGGGCCGCATCAGGCAGCACGCGGGATCTTAGCTCCCCGACCAGGGATTGAACCCAGGCTCTCCTCAGTGAAAGCTCGGGGTCCTAACCACTGGACCGCCAGGGAAGTCCCTATCAATGTTTGTTAAATGAATAAAGGTAACCTCTGAAGCCTAGCTCACGTGTATGGGGTGCGTGTGTGTGGAGGGGTGGCGCACAAGAGAAGTTTGGACAATGCATTCTCCCAAAGTCATTCTCCTTTCTATTCTAGACGCCTTCGGAATCCATACCAAGATTCCCCCCTCAAAGTCATAGTGGACTGAAAACCTCAGGTCTGGCTGGAGACAGGAGGATGAGCCCACCACCGGGGTAGAGCCTTACTCAGCCACTGTACACCAGTGTTGTTTTAGAAAAAGCATGATCTTGGACAGGTTCTCCAGGAGGTGAGTCTGGGGAGAGGAGGGAAGATGGGCCGGGGAAGAGGGAGGGACTTGTGACGGAATCTGGGGCTTTTAAAGGAGGAATCCCCCCGGGGAAATCTTAATTTAGTGGTTTGTCTTGGTAATTGTTGCCACATCTAAGTACGCTTGTTTACTTGATTTTTCTTTAAACAACAGCAACAAAAACCTACCCTCTCTCATTCTGAGCATCCATTCTGTGAAATCACAGGTCTGATGCTCTAATTATATCCTTAATAAACAGCAAAATGAATACATACTGTTAAGTAAAAAAAAAAGTTTCTCTTGTGTACCACCGGAAGTCTTGGCGCGCACGGGCCTTGGCACACGCTGATCTGAGGCGTACGATTGGGGAATGATGACCCCCAAGGTCCGGAGCCGATCCCAGAGCGGAAAGAAGCCACTTCAGGATTTTTCAAGGCTGAGCCCGAGGCTGGCTTTCAATGCTTGAGAGCCCATTGGACGGGAATCCACAGAGTGGGGTCAACCGAAGGAATCCTGAGAAAAGGAGAAAAATAGCTTGGACTTGCGAATGAAACTGGCAAGGACGGACGGTCACCCGAGGGTGGGGGCTGCGGGAGGAGACAGAGGGCAGCAGGGGTGGGATACTGGGAGAGCAGGAAGGCTGAGTCACGCCGCAGCCGCGCACGAGCCGCCGTGGGCTGCGTCCTGCAACTCACCTGGTCTGCGTGCGCCCCGCCGCACGCCCTCCCACCATCGTAAAACACACAGACCCCAAATCGCCAACTGCAGGGGGTCGAGATGCTCTGAGACAGGTGGGGGAAGGGAAGCTAAAGAGCGGGGAAGCCCAGAGATTTGCTCGCTGGGCGGTATGTGGAAGGGAAACCTCTCCCCACTTCCTGGGGGTGGTGGCAGCTGCAGAAGAAAGACTGCTTGAAATCAGTCTTTGTTGGAGGATTTTCTGAGTCTTCACTCTTCATCCCAGAACTGAAAGCCTCCTGACAGCTGAGAGGCCTCAATGCTTGAGACAGGTAAGACCAGGGTCAGGGACAGAGTTAGGAGTGAAAAAAATTTTTTGTATTTTTTCTGATTATAAAAATAGCATTAGTGTTGAAAAAAAGTGGAAATTTCATACAAGCACACGTGAAAAGGAAAAACATAAGCTCTATACCACCTCCACACATAACTATTATAACTATTTTGGTGTTTATTCTTCCAGCCCCTATATATATTATTATATATGTATATATGTATGATTATGCTAAAGATAATTATATATTATATAATTATAATATGTGATGATTTAAAAATAAGTGGGATCACACTGAATAAATACTTTCAGGATCTGATTTTTTTCAATTGTTATCTTGTGATCCCCAATAAATTTTCTTTTACACCCTCATTTTTATTTTTATTTATTTTATTATTATTATTTTTTGGCCACACCCTGCAGCTTGCGTATCCCAGCTCCCCCACCAGGGATTGAATCTGTGCCCCCTGCAGTGGAAGGGAAGCTCAGAGTCCTAACCATTGGACTACCAGGGTACTCCCATACACTCTCATTTTTTAAAAAAATTTATTCATTTTATTTATTTTTGGCTGTGTTGGGTCTTCGTCGCTGCGCGTGGGCTTTCTCTAGCTGCGGCGAGTGGTGGCTGCTCTCCGTTGCGTTGTGTGGGTTTCTCATTGTGGTGGCTTCTCTTGCTGCGGAGCATGGGCTCTAGGCCCGTGACCTCAGTAGTTGTGGGGCGTGGGCTCAGTAGTCGTGCCTTGTGGGTTCTAGAGCGCAAGCTCAGCAGTTGTGGCACATGGGCCTAGTTACTTCGCAGCATGTGGGATCTTCCTGGACCAGGGATCAAACCCGTGTCCCCTGCGTTAGCAGGCAGATTCTTAACCTCTGCGCCACCAGGGAAGTCCCCAGAATTATCTTTTTTAAAAATGTACATTAGTTGAGTTTTGCTTCTCGTCATGACAGAGTGGCTTGTATCAGGCTAGGATTCCTTTAGAGAACAATGTAAAAATTAGATCCCCCCCCCCACTCACAGCTGTTTTAAGGCTTTAAGAGTAGCCAAAGTGGGCAGAACTTAAGTAACCAGGATCCTGTACAGAAGGAAAACCCTTTGAAGTGAGGGGGATCATCTCCACTGCTTTCCTTAAGGAAATTCCTTACAGTAATTTGCTGATTTGCTTGGGAGGCATTGAGGCTGAGCAGAAAATGGTGGCCTAAAGTTTTGGCATTATCACAAGGCTCAGGAGTTCAGGAGCTGAGAAGAAAGAGGGACCTGAGAAACACTTTAGGGTTTCAGCTGAGACCCCTGAAGGGCTATGATCTAGGAGCAAGGGCAATCCAGAAACATACCAGCCCATACAAAGCCAGGAACATCTCAGTTCCTGATTGTATTAAATGATTTAACCCTACTCTAACTGCCTGGAAACAAGAACAAAAACCCCACAAACAACAACAACAAAACCACCCCCCCAAAACAAAAGAAAAACCCCAGAAATTTCCATCTCTTCTGGAGAAATAACATAATCCAGAGCCTCTATGGTTTTTCATTCTACACAGCATCCAACATTTAACAAAAGTTAACAGATATACTAAGAGACAAGACCAAATGAACAAAAACCAAGAGAAAAAAATAAATAGTAGACCTGAAGGAGAAAAAGATATTGGTATTATTGTACATGGACTCTAATACATTCAAGAAAGTAGATGGAGAACTAGAAACAATATTTTTAAAAGAAGCAAGTGGAAACTCTAGAATTGAAAAATACAATTACTTAAAAACAGAAAAAAAAAAACCCAAACCAAAACAAAAAAACTCTATAGATGGGTTTAACAGCAGTTTTTTGTTTGTTTGTTTGTTTGTTTTGGGGCCACACTGGGAGGCTTGTGGGATCTTAGTTCCCTGACCAGGGACTGAACCCAGGCCACAGCAGTGAAAGTGCTGAGTCCTAACCACTGGACCGACTGCCAGGGAATTCCCAACAGTCGGTTAGATATAACAGAAGACAGGATTAGTAAACTGAAAGACAGGTGGGTAGAAAATATTCAGTCTGAAGCATGGGAGTGGGATAAAAAAGATGGAAAATACAGAAAAGAGCATAAGAGAGTATGGAATATGATGTAAAGGTCTAAATACATTTAATTGGATTCAGGGAGAGTGAGTGAGTCGTTCTGAAGCAATAGGTGAAGAGTTACTGATTACAAATTTTACAGTATTAGTGAAAGACATTAAAACACAGATTCAAGAAACTCTACAAACCTGAAGCAAAATAAATACAAAAAATCCCTACCTGGGCAAACTAGTAAAACTTCTGAAAACCAAAGTCAAAGATTATTTTAAAAAATTGACTGAGGGCTTCCCTGCTGGCGCAGTGGTTAAGAATCCACCTGCCAATGCAGGGGACACGGGTTTGAGCCCTGGTCCGGGAAGACCCCACATGCTGCTGAGCAACTAAGCCCATGCACCACAACTACTGAGCCTGCACTCTAGAGCCCGTGAGCCACAACTACTGAAGCCCGTGTGCCTAGAGCCTGTGGTCCGCAACGAGAAGCCACGGCAATGAGAAGCCCACGAACCACACTGAAGAGTGGCTCCTGCTCACTGCAACTAGAGAAAGCCCGTGTACAGCAACGAAGACCCAAAGCAGCCAAAATAAATAAATAAATAAATAAATAAATAAATAAATAAAAGACCTTAATTAATTAAAAAAAAAAGAAGTTGGAACAAAGGTTTACAAACGAAAACAGAGACTTCATTGCCAAGAGAGCTGAACTAAAAATACTACTAAAGAACATTCTTTAGGCAGAATGAAAGTGACCCCAATGGAAGCAAAGACATGCAGGAATGAATGAATGACAAGAGGGAAATGTGTGGGGAAAATACACGAATATTGACTGTATAGAATAATAATATTGATAATATCTTAAGTTTAAAAATGCGTGAAAAATTAAAATACTTGACAATAATAGCCAAAAAGCAGGAGGAGGATATATGGAGTTAAATCAATCCTAAGATTCTTGCATTAGCTGGGTAGTGGGATTGCTTGATAACCATTAAAATAATAGTGAAAGGGCTTCCCTGGTGGCGCAGTGGTTGAGAGTCCGCCTGCCGATGCAGGGGACACGGGTTTGTTCCCCGGTCCGGGAAGATCCCACATGCCACGGAGCGGCTGGGCCCGTGAGCCATGGCCGCTGAGCCTGCGCGTCTGATAGGGACATTTCTTAAAAATGTCTTTGACTAATTATATTTCTTCTGCTATGAGCTTACCTGTATCTTTTGCCCTGTATACTATTTGGATGCTTTCCTTCTGCTATTGATTTTAGATGGATTTAAATATAGGTAAGTAGAAATATGTCCATGTGAATGTTGCAAGTACTTTCTTATAGGGATCAGTTTTAAATCTTTATGCCTTGGTTGTAACACTAAGGGCGTGGTTTCACCACTTGCTTTGATGTTAGTGAAAAGAGAAATGGTCAAGTCTTAGGCTTTACACCCCTAATCAATTGAACTGAACTGAGGTCAAGGGAGCAAGCAAACCTGAGGTGCTGCATTCTTGTCATTTAGAGAGTATGGAGTTATCTGAACCAGTGATAGGAATAACGAATGGTGAATGTTGAAGTCTAAAGAAGGAAGAGAAATAAACCGGGCTGGGAAAAACTACAAAAATCCACAAGAGAAGGCTCAGCCGCCGCACACAAGTAGCTGCCGCTGTGGGAGGGGATGCCTGAAGCAGAGACGTGTGATGCATAGCTAATCACGACCAGCAGGTGGCGCTCTAAAGCCGTCCGATTGCTCTCCAGACTTCCAGAGTTGAGATTTTGCTTGAGCACCTAGAAAGAGGAAACTGAGGCCCCGGGAGCTTCGGACCCCTAATTTTTGGCTCTGTGATCTAGAGCAGCGGTCCCCAACCTTTTTGGCACCGGGGATGGGTTTCTGTGGAAGACAATTTTTCCACGGACGAGGGTGGGGTTGTGGTTCAGGCGGTAATGCGAGCCACGGGGAGCCATGAGGAGCAGCAGATGAAGCTTCGCGGGCTCGCCCGCCGCTCACTGCTCACCTCCGGCTGTGCGGCCCGGTACCGTCCACGGCCTGGGGGTTGGGGAGCCCTGCTCTAGAGGCAAAATCCCCAACATCTAGAGCCCTGTGGGGTTCTTTTTTTTTTTTTTTTTTTCGGTACGCGGGCCTCTCACTGTTGTGGCCTCTCCCGTTGCGGAGCACAAGCTCCGGACGCGCAAGCTCAGCGGCCATGGCTCACGGGCCCCGCCGCTCTGCGGCATGTGGAATTTTTCCGGACCAGGACACGAACCCGTGTCTCCTGCATTGTCAGGCGGACTCTCAACCATTGCGCCACCAGAGAAGCCCAACCCCCGTGGGGTTCTTTTTCTATGCTTGCTTTGCCTGTGGGCGCCTGAATTCCATCATCTCTTCAATTCAGTGGCTCAAACCTTGATGAGCAAACCGATCACCTGGTTCTCTTGTGAAAATGCAAATTCTAATTCAATCGGACTGGGGTGGGGCCTGAGGTTCTGCGTTTCTAACTAGCTCCCTGGTGATGACTCACACTCAGTAGTTCCGAAACTTAGAACATGCTGACTCTAAGGTCCTTTCTCTGTGATGTGGGAGGTGGGAGAGCTTGCAGCTTCCTGGAGTAAAATCCCTGGAGTAAAATCTGAAATGTCTACAAGTCAAAGTTGGGCCAGCTGCGTGACCTCTTGGGGTCTCAGTTTCCTCATCTGTAAAATGGGAATGGTGACGGCCTTTACTTAGAGAGTTATTTGAAGGTTAAAGCAGGATATTGTATGTAAAACACCACAGTGCCTGGCGCCTAGTAAGCCTCAACAAGGCTTGGGGTTACACTATGAGAAGTATGGAGACGGGCAGCCCTGGTGGGGTGGTACCTTGGAGGGAGCAAGAGGTGAGGGGCAATCCTTAAGAAGGTGCCATCTTAGCTATCAAGATATCTGTCATCTGAAAGAAAGGGGACCTTTTTGTCATCTGGCTGAGGACAGAGAGCCAGGAGGAGAGCAGGTCTCCTGATCAGGTTGTAAACGTAAGGCTGCTTTTGAGGGAGATTTAAGTAGGCTGCAGGCTACGCGGGCTTCCTTCGGGAGATGGGGGCGGGATGGGAAGCAGTAGTTCCAGGCAGCTTGAGCTGCAGCTTTCATCACACTCCCCCATTTCACATCTTTAGGGGCTTTAGGGGTTGTGAGAAGAGCTAAGAGGAGCCAGGGATCGCCCTGGTCCTGCCCTCCTGCAAGGCTCTGCTACAGCCTGCAAAACCGTGGCTATGGCGACCTCAGCCCAGATGCCGGAGTTTACCAAAACGCTTTAAATAGGGTGGTGTTTCCATAGCATCTTTTTTTCTTTCTTTTTTTTTTTTTTATAAATGTATTTATTTATTTTTGGCTGCATTGGGTCTTCGTTGCTGTGCGCATCTTTATCTAGTTGCAGCGAGCGGAGGCTACTCTTCGTTGTGGTGCATGGGCTTCTCATTGCAGTGGCCTCTCTTGTTGCGGACCACAGGCTCCAGCCTCGTTAGCTTCAGTAGTCGTGGCATGTGGGCTCAGTAGTTGTGGTGCAAGGGCTTAGTTGCTACACAGCATGTGGGATCTTCCCGGACCAGGGCTTGAAGCCAGGTCACCTGCATTGGCAGGCGGATTCTTAACCACTGTGCCACCTGGGAAGCCCCATAGCATCTTTTTTTTGCCCTGAAGTTATGTATTTTAACAGCTTTACGTGTAATGTTCATATATAAAAAACTTTAAGTGCTTTCCTCCAATTAAAAATATCTAAAGAATTCAAAAATAAGGCATTCAATGTTTGAAAAAAGTACAGATTTACAAAATGTGCAGATTGTGTCATGAAAACTCCACACTAACATTATACACTTGGAGAAAATACAAGCAGGATATATTACACCTTCATGTAAGCAACAACTTAGTTCACACCATGCAATAAAAAGTACATTAATCAAGATACACTAGCTTTTGTAGATTCTAAACTGAAGGACTTTTTTTTCCTGTAGAATCCTTAAAACCTGTGGCACTTAAAATTTGTTCGCCTTTCTACTGCGAGGTAAATTACACACAACAATGATGAAAAAGATGAACAGACCAGTTGTGTATTGTGAATCATTCCAGCTTTGTTCAATAATGGCCGAAACCCTTTTCTCATCTCCTCGTTTGTTTTCCTGATAAAGCTGTGCTGCCTGCCTATTGGCTGGACTATTTGGATTCGGTTCATCCAGCAGGGACTGAATTGATGTTAAGAGAGAAGCTACTTCATATATTGGACTCCACTGATCCTGAAGGATATCTAAACATGTGCTACCATCAGCATACACATTCGGATGAAGCATTTTGGATAAAAACCTGACAGCTGGCAGTATATTTGGATACTCTTCAGAAAATTCTGTTACTGGTTTAAAAGTACCATCTTCAAAGGATGTCCCTTCTGGTCCAAATATAACTGCATTCCAGTGCATGATGTTGTTTTCAGATGGTGTGCCACTGACACCCACAGGTGGATCCTCTTGCAATCACTTGAAATCCCGCATAAGCCTCCTCCAGGGCGGGTCGGCATGCTCCCCAGCTGCCCGCAGTCAGTCTGAAAGCCCCATAGCATCTTAAAGGTCCATGAACATTTATGGACTAACTTCCAGTGCTCTGCTGGATGTTCCTGGGGATACAGAGACAAAGCCATGCAGCCCTTTCCCTCTCTGGGTGACCTTGGGGAGGTAAACATCACCGTGGGAAGGAATGATCAGTGAAGGGCCTCAGTAGCAGTTCTTAGCAATGGTGCTTGTCCTACGTGGTGGGACTTAATGACACACGGGACCTGCAGCCGCTGTGGAGGTGAGAGGTGTTTGGGGTGACTCTTCAGACCAGGATGGTCTGACCTGATAAAGACTAAAGGAGTGGGTCAGATTTGGAGAGGCAGAAAGGAGGGGGGATGCCACAACCCACTAAAGGGACTAATTGGATGTATATGAAGCCAATTACACACGTTATCTCATTTAAGCCCAAACAATAGTGTTAGGTCAGTACGGCATTTCATTTTGGGAAAATGCAGAGACGCACGGCAACCCGTTCAAGGTCTCGCCGCTAAAAGTGGTAAGTGGAGGCTATCTGACTTCAAGTTCTTTCTTTTAAGTACCACATGTGTGCTGTGCCAGGCTCTGTGCATCTCTTCTTCCCCTCGCCTTTCCCCTCAAATACAGGGCCGGAGACATACATGCATATAGTGGACATGGGGAAGCTTGAAGTTCCGGCTAAAGAGTTAGGGCTTGAATTTGTTTTTTTCCCTTCCCCAGCCCTGAAGTCTTGTTCAACAACAGCTGAGCGATGAGGCTGGCAGGGTTGCCTCACTTCTAGAAGGCCGGCCCCAGCCTTCCTGGCCTGAACCCACTTCCTGTCCTTGTGCCTCTTTTGTCAGAAGGTGATTCTCACACTTCCTGTTGATTTCTATTTTGTTTCAGCGGCTTCAGCTCCGGCTGCTTTGTGCTGCTGTTGATCTCATCAGAGAGGGCTGGGACACGGGACCAGGTACGTTGGGATGGTGGGGAGTTGGGGGGTCAGCTTGGACAAGGTCTGGGCCAGGTGAGGGCCAGCTGGCAACACGCCAGAGTTGGGGTGGGGGGCTCCTGGTGGACCCTCTCTGTCCATGTGGTCAGGGAACTGTCAGAGGCTGAGGTCAGTTTGTGAAGTTGGCTGTGTCTCTGTGTTTGGGGGTGATACCAGGGGTTGGCTTTGGTGGTTTCCTGAAATCCCATCACCTTGATTTGGTTGTATATTGCCTGAGCTGCCCAGGTAGCATTTTTCTGGGTTGCAGAGAGACCTCCTTGGGTTCAGACAGGTTTATCTGAGGTTGACTGAGACGCAGCCGGTGTGCTGCTTGCAATTTTGCCAGGCTGACCAAGTTGGGGCTTGTGATTAAGTCTTGGCTTCTTGCCTTATTTATGGGCAAGTCACTTTCCTGTGAACCTGTTTTCTGGTCGACACAGTTGTAAAATGTCTCTGCTTTGTGGGATGTTTGTGATGCTTGAGCAGGACAATGATTGTGAAAGTGTTTTGTAAACTATAAGACGGCATTCTCAGGGTTAGAGGTTACTTTTATTTCATTTTCTTTGTTTTTAAAAATAAATTTATTTATTTGTTTATTTTTGGCTGCGTTGGGTCTTCGTTGCTGCACGGGCTTTCTCTAGTTGCGGCGAGTGGGGGCTACTCTTCGTTGCGGTGCGCGGGTTTCTCTTTGCTGTGGCTTCTCTTGTTGCGGAGCACGGGCTCTAGGCGCGCAGGCTTCAGTAGTTGTGGCTTGCAGGCTCTAGCGCGCAGGCTCAGTAGTTGCGGAGCACGGGCTTAGTTGCTCCGTGGCATGTGGGATCTTCCCAGACCATGGCTCGAACCTGTGTCACCTGCATTAGCAGGCAGATTCTTAACCACTGCGCCACCAGGGAAGTCCCAAGCCATCTCGTTCTGTTGAGAAAGACTCTCTGATCTCCTGCCTGGAGGGTAGAATCCAGGCTGCCAGCATTCTTGGAGGGTCAGTAGGGGAGGGAATTTGGGGGTCTCATCGTTTGATATGAAGCCTTTGAAGAATCCTCCCTCCCTTTATCCCACTTCCCTTTCTAGTGTAGTGGAGCTTCTCTGGTTTAGTTTCTCCAGAGGAGAAGCCTTCTCCTCCTGCTGGGCAGAGGGAGAGCTAAATGCCTTGGCTGGTCAGTTACCTGGGCTGTGAAGTCTGAGTGCTTTGTAAACACACTGTGCTTTCAACAGCATTCCTGTTTTTGGCTCCACCCCACCCCGTCTTCTGACATAGCTGGTACTTCCAATTCCTGGGCCTTTCTGCGGTTCAGAGGCACACCCTGCTTGCTTCTGGTTGGCATTCAGTTTCCAGCCTTCTCTGATGCAGTCCATCAGCTGCCATTCACCATTCTGCTTGCTGTCTTCCAAGTCTGTTGACGTCTGCTCTCCCGTACTCTGTCCTGATGGGTTTCTACCTTTTAAAATTTGTCCTGGGCTTCCCTGGTGGCGCAGTGGTTGAGAGTCCGCCTGCCGATGCAGGCGACACAGGTTCGTGCCCCGGTCCGGGAAGATCCCACATGCCGCGGAGCAGCTGGGCCTGCGAGCCATGGCCGCTGAGCCTGTGTGTCCGGAGCCTGTGCTCCGCAACAGGAGAGGCCCGCGTACCGCAGAAAAAAAAAAAAAAAAAAATTTGTCCTGTCTTTTTTGTGATGTTTCAGGAGGAAGTGGAGATACTTGTATTCAATCCATTGTGGTAACTGCTATAGTCGTAGCATTTTCACTTGGACCAGTGTTGTCTGAGAGTGTTGGCTTCCTCACACTATTGCCAGAACTGGGTATTATCATTTGTTTTATTTTTTTAAATTTTATTTATTTTTATTATTCGTATTTCTTCAGTGAACCACTTATTTATGTTCATTGCTCATCTTTCTACTGGAGTAGGATAATTGTTAAATTGTTAACATATGGCCAGCTCAGGAAAGAGGTTTGTGGTCGATCCCTTATTTTCTTGTATATGTGATCTCAGAGCATAGGCTTCAGAAAACAGCAGTTCTTAATGACTATGTCAAGAATTTGATGAATTTTTTTCTCCCTTGGATTATAAAAGTAATCTGTGTTCACTGTAGGAAATTTGGAAAATACAGATAAACACAAAAAAGAAAACATAAATCGCCTAGAGATAGCCACCAGTTATAAATATATCCTTCCAGTCTTTTTTTCCTGTGGGTATATACTTATAAAAGTGGAGTCATTTTATTTTGTATTCATGCTTTCGACTTACTAATCATAATTTGTTCTCATATTATTACACAGTGTTCTATTACATTATCATTCGTGGCTACCTGGTATTCCATTGTGTGGATATATGATCATTGATTCAGTCAATTCCCTTTGATGGACATTTAGGGTCTTACTGGGTTAAAATTTGCATTAACAATTTCCTCTTTTGGTCATGTCCCCATATAATCTTGTTTTCCACTGTGTATCTGCTTAGCAATTTCTTTTTTTGGGGGAAAGGATGAAGGTAAACATTAATCCTTTTCTGGTTAAATTATTACTCATTCCAAATTATACAGACTCAGGGAGATTTTTCTAGCACTTTTTTTTTCTGTGGGTCAGAGGGAGAGATGGGGAAGGGTCACTCTGGGATTCTCATTAGATTCCTCCACAGCTTTCAATTAGAGAGAAAATGATGAGGGGCAAAAGCACCAGGGAGGAGAGATGTATGCAATAATGAGAAAAAAGAAGCTGACCAGGCAGGCATCTGAAAAAAATCATCCAAGAAATAATAGCTTAAGAGAGAGAAAACCTGAAAGAACAAACTGGTCTGAGAGTTGAAGACCTGAATTTTTTCCCTGAGTCTGTCATTAAACTGTGTGTCCTTGGGCAGGTTGCTCAACCTCTCTGGTTTCCTCATTGGCATTCCTCATCTCAGGTAGCTTTCTAAGTTCTCTTTTATCTTCTGAGGTTCTATGAATATAGACTTTGTCACACTAGCTGTGTGATTCTGGACAAGTTGCTTAACTTCTCTGAGACATGGTGTTCTCAGCTGTAAAGCGGGAACACTAATAGCTACTTCATAGGGTTGTTGTAAATGGATGTGTGTAAAGCACTTATCACAGGACCTGTCCCAGATGAAGTATCCAATAAATGAAAGCTTTTTAAAAATTTTTTAATAGATATTTATTGGAGTATAATTGCTTCACAATACTGTGTTAGTTTCTGTTGCACAACAAAGCGAATCAGCCATATGCATACACACGTCCCCATATCCCCTCCCTCTTGAGCCTCCCTCCCACCCTCCCTATCCCACCCCTCTAGGTCATCGCATATCACTGAGCCGATCTCCCTGTGCTATGCTGCTGCTTCCCACCAGCCAGCTATTTTACATTCGGTAGTGTATATACGTCGATGCTACTCTCATTTCGCCCCAGCTTCCCCCTCCTACCCCATGTCCTCAAGTCCAGTCTCTATGTCTACCTCTTTATTCCTGCCCTGCAAAAGGTACTAGGTTTATCAGTACCTTTTTTTTTTTTTTTTTTAGATTCCATATATATGTGTTAGCATACGGTATGTTTTTCTCATTCTGACTTACTTCACTCTGTATGACAGACTCTAGGTCCATCCACCTCATTACAAATAACTCAATTTCGTTTCTGAAAGCTATTTTTATTGCATGCCAGTTGTTATGTAAAAGGAGGGCAATTATATCATCCCACACCCTGTGTATTGGAAAGGAACTCTGTCTTCTTAAAAGCTGTTTCCATGGGCTTCCCTGGTGGCGCAGTGGTTGAGAGTCCGCCTGCCGATGCAGGGGACACGGGTTCGTGCCCCAGTCCGGGAAGATCCCACATGCCGCGGAGCGGCTGGGCCCGTGAGCCATGGCCACTGAGCCTGCGCGTCCGGAGCCTGTGCTCCGCAACGGGAGAGGCCACAACAGTGAGAGGCCCGCGTACCGCAAAAAAAAAAAAAAAAAAAAAAAAGCTGTTTCCAGGTTCAGTCAGCAGCTGGGACACATGCCAAGGGGCACAGTACAAAGTCACCACTGGCCTCGGATCTCCCTTTGCAGTGCATTCCTCCCTGGGACCTGGATGCTGTCCAGATGTGGGTCAAGTAAACACCCTCTGCTCAACACAGATAAATAGGATGCGTGGATGTTGGTCCATAGGGGAAGCAATAGGAAACCCCACTTTCCAAATATAAAATACCCGGAAATGTAGCCGAAGGGGAACTGAGCCCTAAATGATATGAATCACCAACGCGAGATGCTATTTAGAAAACGCTGACATCCTTTCAAGCTGTGATTAATGAGCACGGAGACAGGAGGAAGAAGTCGAGGGTGTAGCTGCAGTTTTGCTGTTCGCTGCTGTGCCTTCTTGGATAAATTACCCTATTCTGTAAAATCAGGAGGCTGGTTCTATTTTTTTTCCCCAAAGGACAGTCTGTGTACTACTGGTGGCACGCACAGTGATGCTATGTGGTGCAGAGATGAACATTTGACATTTTTTTTAAACTTTCTATTTTGTATTGGAGTATAGTTGATCAATGTGATATTTTCAGGTGTACAGACATCTTTCTTAATGTGTATATATATATATATATTAAAATTTTTATTGGAGTATAGTTGATTTACAATGTTGTGTTAGTTTCAGGTATACAGCAAAGTGGATCTGTCATACATATACACGTATCCACTCGTTTTTAGGTTCTTTTCCCATATAGGCCATTACAGAATATTGAGTAGCGTTCCTTGTGCTGTACATAGGTCCTTGAACATTTGACATCTTAATAGTCATGTATTTAACTTATGAAATAGTAGGGAAAATACGACTAGCAATCAATTCTATAATTTCATAGATATGATTGTTTTTTTAAAAAAAAATTTATTTGGGCTGCACCAGGTCTTAGTTCTGGCATGCGAGATAATTGTTGCGGCATATGGGATCTTTTTTTAGCTGTGGTATGTGGCATCTTTTAGTTGTAGCACATGGACTCTTAGTTCCGGCATGTGGGATCTTGTTCTCCGACGAGGGATCGAACCTGGGCCCCCTGCCTTGGGAGCTCAGAGTCTTACCCACTGGACCACCAGGGAAGTCCCCAATATGATTATTTTTTAAGTTCATTTTCTTAGAAAGTGATCTGATTCAAAGAAAAATTCAAAGATGAAAAGCAGAAATGGCAAATATCGTGAAGGTGGTAAAATTGGAGCATCAGATGTGGTGGGCAGAATAATAGCCCCCAAAGGTGTCCAGGTCCTAATCCCCAGAACCTGTGAGTATGTTACCTTTTATGGCAAAAAGGACTTTGCGGTTGTAAGTTAAGGATTTTGCGATGGGGGGATTATCCTGTTAAGAAGAGCTCTCCGATCTCCTGCTTGGAGGGTACAGGCTGTTGGCATTCTGGGAGACCATCAGGGAAGGAAGCTGGGGTCTCATTTGATATTCAGCCTTTGAAGTATTCCCCCTTCCTCTCTGGCTTCCCCCCTCTTTTTTTCTAAACATTTATTTATTATTTATAATATTTGGCTGTGCCAGGTCTCAGTCGAGCATGGCATGCGAGATCTTCGCGTGGGATCTTCGTTGCCGTGTGCGGGATCTTTAGGTCCCTGACCAGGGATCACACCCAGGCCCCCTGCATTAGGAGCACGGAGTCTTAACCATTGGACCACCAGGGAAGTCCCCCGCTTCCCTTTATATTGTATTGATTCAGCCTTGCTCTCCCGTATGCTCAGTGTCCCAGGTCTGGAGCGTCTCTGGTTTAGTTTCCCCAGGGAATAAACTTCCTCCTCTTCCCCCTGCTGGGCTGGATTATCTGGGTGGGCCCAACGTAATCAGAAAGGTCCTTATAAGAGGGAGGCAGGAGTCAGAGAAGGCAATGTGATAACAGAAACAGCCACTGGAGTGATGCGGTCATGAGCTCAGGAACGCTGTGGCCCCTAGAAGCTGCAAGTGGCAAGGAACTGGTTCTCCCTGGAAACTCCAGAAGGAACCAGGCCTGCCAATACCTTTATTTTAGTCCCATAAGTCTCATTTTGGAATCTGACCTCCAGAACCATAAGAGAATCAATTTGGGTTGTTTTTAAGCGTTAAGCTTGTGGTAATTTGTTACAGCAGCTTCAGGAAATGAAAACACCAGATGTTAGATGCACTTGAAGGCGGTTTATTCTGCAAGTTCAGCGATCCCGAGGCATAGCAAAGGAACGCTGGCAGGAATGAGACTGTTCTTGGTCACCTACCCCCACCCATCTAGGACGGGGCTGACCCTGCCATCACATTGGGCAAACTGGCCAAGGAGAGGCAGGGTCTAAGCGCCCCGGGAGGGTGCGGGAACTGTTATCATCTGGTCCAACCTGCACATTTTACAGATAAAGAAACTGAGGCTCAGAGAAGGGAAGCAAAATCACCAATGATGGAGCTGATTCTCCAGAGAGGAGCAACCACCTGAATTCCTAAGGTGGAGGTTAGGGAAGACGAGCAGGCGGGACTGGGCTCTCATACCAGGGTGGGGAGCCCTGAGAAGGGGTGGTGCCTGCACCTTTGGCTCGAGGTGGAGGGTGGATCTTGCCACCCTTTGATCACCTCCTCTGTGTGTCTGGGCCTCTTGCTTTATATCTTATTTTTTTTTAATTTATTTTTGGCTGTGTTGAGTCTTCGTTGCTGCGCAGGGGCTTTTTGTAATTGCGGCGAGCAGGGGCTACTCTTCGTTGCCGTGCGCGGGCTTCTCATGGCTATGGCTTCTCTTGTTGTGGAGCACAGGCTCTAGGCGCGTGGGCTTCAGTAGTTGTAGCGCGCAGGCTCAGTAGTTGTGGCGCACGGGCTTAGTTGCTCCGAGGCATGTGGGATCTTTCCGGACCAGAGCTCAAACCCGTGTCCCCTGCATTGGCAGGCGGATTCTTAACCACTGCGCCACCAGGGAAGTCCTGTGCTTCCTCGAATATCTTTTTATCAGGGTTTTAACAACCATCCTGTCAACAGAAGACTTTCGAAAATGGTTGAAACAGCAACATGCTTGAAGAAAGGGCTCCTCTGCTCCCTGCTTATCCTGCCCCCAGCACTTTAATTAATGTCTTCTCTTCTGCCTGGACTGCATCCCTCCAAAGGGATGCTTCTTTTCTTTTTATAGAAGGGACATTTCTACTGTGATTAACAGCAAACCTAGGATGTTTTATTTCTGCATTTCAGCATTTATTTCTGCATTTCAGCATTTATGAATCAAAATTGGCTTCTGTGGCCAGGACTCTCCTGAGTAAAGCCCTTTCTCCTAATTTTGAGCAGAAGATATTTTCCATGTAGAGGCCCCCAAAACCCCCTTGTTGCAATTTTCAAAGTGGACATCAAGGCCTGTGTTGTTACTGTACAGGAATAGATGAAAACTAGCGTGAAATTGCCTCAGGTCCCATGGACTGTCATTTTACCATATTAGGTTATAATTATAAATGGTCAGGGTATTGATCCCCTTATTTAGACAATGGTCACCAGACAAGTGACCCCTGGAGAAGCAATCCTTACATTCCAGATTACCTATAGTTGACGTCCCAGATGGTTCTATCAAAGTCCCAAATATCATTATGTCGTCAGTTAATGGATGTGTAGAAGATATGACATTTAAAAGATTGTGGGGTGGAAACTTTACACCTGTGGAACCAGCACATATATGTTTACCGGAGAGAATAACATCAGATTGGGCTAACTAGGGAGTCATAGCAGGAGGAATTCTTTGGTTTTTTTGGCCACGGCATGTGGCTCGCGGGATCTTAGTTCCCTGACCAGGGATTGAACCTGCGCCCCTGGCAGTGAACGCGCAGAGTCCTAACCACTGGACCACCAGGGAAGGGAATGAATTCTTATGATCTGTGCTATAGAATTAGGAGCCCTCCTACTGAAGCTCACCGACACCTGAGTGCCATGTCACTCTTGTCTCTGCTAGAGTGACTTGGCTGAAAGGCTGGATTTTAAAATGGTCCTAAAGCCACAAACTTAGGAAAATCATTTGGGAAGAATTTTGAGGAAATGATCTTGCTTTGTTAAGTTTGGATGCATTCTTTTTTTTAAAAAAACTTAAAAAATTATACAGAAAAGAAACAAAAAAATATTTAATTCTGGTTAAAAATACAGAAAAGAAACAAAAAAGGAAGGACAGATGAGAGAAAATTACCTGTGATCTCACCTTCCATAGATGACCACTGTTAACATCATTTTGGTATCTATCTTTCCAGACATTTTCTAGGTAGAACATATGTATGCATTTGTTTTACAAAAGTGGGATCCTATTATACATATTGTTGAGTTAACTGCTTTATTCATCTGTTTCATTGTTAATATTCTTTCATACCATCATTGTTACCAACTATCTACTATTATATTGTGTGGCTATCACATAATTCCACTTAACGGATCTTTTCGTGTAGGTTGTTTCTAATTTTTTTGCCAAACAGTGCTTTGATGAACATCCTCATGGATAAATCTTTGCACACATCCTTGATAAATTCTCTTGAGGTAAATTCCTAGGAGAGGCTAGATCGCAAGGGCTGCATATTTGTAAGTTTCTGGCTCACGCCACTAAACTGTCTGCCAGGAAAACTCACACATGGGGCACCCACTTCGCACCGTACACGAGAGTGCTGGTTTCTCTGTGTTCTTGTCTCCACTTTGTAGTCTGATGTTTTAAAAATCTTATATGTTTGTTGGATGAAATATAGAATCCCTTCTTTGCTTTGCTACTTTGAATGGTTTTGATTTGGAGCAAGGTGGAATGTGATATGTTTGTTAGCCCCCTGTGTTTTTCAATTTTGTCAATTGCTCATTTTTTAATAGGGGAGTTTTTTAGTAGAGTTCTAAATGATAAAAGTGCTTTGATGAAAGAAAGAAAAAGGAGAAAGACGGAGCAGCAGAAGAGAGCAACGAAAATAACTCAGAACCTAACATTCTCTGCAAGTTTTTTATTCACTCAACAAATGTTAAGGGCCTACCACACGCCAGGTGCTGCCTTTAATGCCACCCTAAGTATAAAATATTGAAAAGTCCTGGCTCCTTTCCTCCTCAGTACTTATAACTGTCTGACATGCTAATGTTTCTTTATCTGTTTTCGGTTTCCATTCTTTCCCTTCTTTTCTGTAAGCTTGTTTTGTTGCCTGCCCTATCTTTGGGGCCTAGAACAGTGCCAGGCACTCAATTATATTTGTTTGATGGTTGAATTCATGATCTTTCATTCCTGGTAACTTTGACTCATTGGTTTACTGGTAATGGGAGTTTGGCTGAAATTGCCTGGTGACAGTCAGCTCAGGTTGGTAAGAAACATTCCATTTCTTCTAAGCCCTGTCATTTCATTAGGATGGTTTGGGAGTAGGCAAAACTGCTGCCACCTCGTCTGTGCAAAGGTGAATGAGCAGATGCCGCTTTTGTCTGGGGACAGTTACACTGTTTATGTAGGTGTGATGTCAGCAGCCCTTGGGGTTGCCAGGTGTTAACCAAATTAGCAGTGTTGTGCCATCCTATTCTGTGGATGTGGCTGTCACTCTGGGGTGTGGGTAGTGACCATGAAGGGGCTGGGGTGGGGGCCAGGGCTGACGGTGAAGACCGAAGCTTGGGGGAGTGGAGGCCCTGAAGCCAGGAAGCCCACGAGGCTGCAGACAGCTCCAGAACAGGAGGAAGTCCACAGTTCAGGTAGGCTTCTGGGGAAGAAATGGGGAAGCTCCAAGAGATTCCTGGGGGCACGGCAGGATATCCGAGTCCATCGATAGGGGAAAGAGACTCTGGCAACCTCAGTTTGCCCCCCAGATGAGGACGAGGGCCCTTTCTTTCCTGCTACCAGTAACCAGGGCAGGACGCTGGCGGGAAGGCCTGTTGTTGCAGGCTTTACCTAAATTGTCCTCATTTTTCTCACCTGCAAGAGCCACTTGTCAGCGAGCTACACCTGGAGGCCCTCAGAGGGCGAAGCATCCTGCCAGGGCCAGAAGCAGGCCGCATTTTCAGACACCACAGAAAGGGAAGGAAGAGCAAGGAGATTTGGAACCTAAAACCCCTCATGACAAAGTCATCATATCCACTTCCTGCCTTTCTGTTGACTTACAGCCAACTGGAGTTTGAAATTTAGGGGACAAATTCTATGGAAGAGCTGAGGTTTGGGAGCCCGAGTTGCTTTGGGTAGTTGGTGAGCACTGTTTGCTCAAGAAGCTACCGAAGATGCGATAAAGGCAACAAATGGAAGTTCCTTTTCCCTTCGGTACAGGGATGCCCTAGGCTGAGCTCTTGATGGCTGGCTGGGTCAAGGGTTAGGGACCCACCAGAAGTGGGCATTAAAAAAAAATTTATTTTATTGAAGTATAGTTGATTTACAGTGTTGTGTTAATTTCTACTGTACAGAAAAGTGATTCAGTTGTGTATATATACACACACACATTCTTTTTCATATTCTTCATGAAACCATATGGTTTATCACAGGATATTGAATACAGTTCCCTGTGCTATACAATAGAACCTTGTTGTTAATCCATTCTATGTGTAATAGTTTGCATCTGCTAATGCCAAACGCAATCCTCCCTCCCCCACCTCCCCTCCCCCTTGGCAACCACAAGTCTCTTCTGTGTTTCTGTTTCATAGATAAGTTCATTTGTGTCATATTTTAGATTCCACATATAAGTGATATCATATGATATTTGTCTTTCTCTTTCTGACTTACTTCACTTAGTATGACAACGTCTAGGTCCATCCATGTTGCTGCAAATGGCATTATTTCCTTCTTTTTATGGCTGAGTAATATTCCATTGTATATGTATAGATATATATATACTTCATCTTCTTTATCCTTTCATCTGCTGATGGACATTTAGGTTTCCATGTCTTGGCTAGTGTGAGTAGTGCTGCTATGAACACAGGGGTGCACAGGAGTGGACATTTTTGAATCAGCCATGACCTGGTTATCATTCCTTATCTTGGAAGGGGAAATTTACCATCTGGTTGAAGGCTCTGGCATTCTGTAGACCACCTAGCAAGTCATTCATTCAACCAATACTTACTGAGTGGCCACTCTCTGCCAGGCACTATGATGGAAAGTAAGATAAACTTCTCTATTTAAGGCACCTGCACATATTTGTACGTTCTTAATTTCACATCTCTGTTGCCCTTTATTTTAAGGGCCTTGACAGTTTTACATAGAAGAATCCCCTGAGCATTAAGCCCTATTTTCCCTCAGGCAGCAGCCCCTGCCACACCTTATCCTCTTATCCTAGTGTGTTTCTTTATAGTACTTGTCATGACCTGACAGAAATAAATTTGTCTATTTGCTTACTGTCTTCTCCATTAGAATATGAGCTCCATGGGGGTGGGGTGTGCTTTTTATACTTATATGGTTGAAGCCCCAGGGCCTAGAACAGAACAAGCACTATAAACCCATAGCTGATGAGTGAAAGACTTTATCAAATCACTTCTCACCTCAAGGTCCAAGTGTATAGTTTTTTTAAATTAAAAAAAAAACCTAGTAGTTATTGTAAATTACAAAAGCAAAAGATGTTGCTTTGGAGATTGTGGATGCTATAGACTGAGTTTTTTTAGTATTTATTTATTTATTTATTTATGCCTGCATTGGGTTTTTGTTGCTGTGCACAGGCTTTCTCTAGTTGCGGCAAGAAGGGGCTACTCTTCGTTGCGGTGTGTGGGCTTCTCATTGCAGTGGCTTCTCTTGTTGCGGAGCATGGGCTCTAGGCGCGTGGGCTTCAGTAGTTGTGGCATGCGAGCTCAGTAGTTGTGGTGCACAGGCTTAGTTGCTCCGTGGCCTGTGGGATCTTCCCGGACCAGGGCTCCAACCCATGTCCCCTGCGATGGCAGGCGGATTCTTAACCACTTTGCCACCAGGGAAGTCCCTATAGACTGAGTTTTAAGTTTGGGGCTAGAGAAAAGTCATAATTGCTCATGATATAAATCCCAGTTCCTTTGTAACCTAGCATCACCTAAGTTCAGCCTTTCAGACCAGTGAAAATCTCTCTATATGGTAATTTTTCTCAGAATGTGGGGCATTTTCCAGAAAGTGCTGTCAGTCTTGCATTTGGAGTTATTGCCACCAAACCATTGATTCATTTGCTCACCTGCTGCACTGTGTGGCTTGCAGGATCTTAGTTCCCCAATCAGGGATCGAACCCAGGCTCTGGCAGTGAAAGCGCCGAGTCCTAACCATTGCACTGCCAGGGAATTCCCTCTGTGACTTTCACTGAAGTATGTTAAATGAGTGTTTGCCAAGTGCCTGTTGCTGGCAGATACTAGGACAATCAACATTATTCCTGTGCTCAGTGAGCTTTGGTTCCTTGGGGGAGGTCAGACACCTCCATGACCAAAAGGCCGTGTTCAGTAAGTCTTCTGTGAACTATGCAGGGTTCTACATAGTTCCTTCCTCCTGAGAGGCTTTAGGTATCAGGGAAGGCTTCCTGGAAGAGGTAGCAATGAGTGAGACTTCAAAAGGCAGAGAAGAATGCAGGCTGGCTCTAGGGAGCAGCTGTAGCACATCGGGCAGTGGAAGTCAATAAAAGGCCCAGAGAGGAAGGGAATTGTCCATTTGGGGTACACAGTGGAGGGTCTGATTAGACCCAGCTAGGTAAACTGCAGGACGGAGACAGGAGAAGTGGGTTGGAGTTGCTTTGGGAGGCCCTTGAAGGCCAGACTTCGTAGTGTGTATTTTATCACAAAAGCAGTAGGACGCCAAAACAAGTTTTGTTGCCCTTGATGCTCTGTACACAGTGGGATTTTAGAAGGTTATTCTGATGGCGGTGTGCACTGCAGGGCTGGAACAAGAAATTTGAGGGAGAGAAGTTCAGGATGAGGGAGAGAAGATCAGGAAGGGATACTTTGGACTGGGGAGATTCAGGGGCAGAAGACTGGAAATGTATTTGAGAGTTTATGAAGGGAAAGTCTTTCAGATTACATTTCACGTGAGTGAAGTGAAAGCTGGGGAAGGGGATGATGAAGGGTGACTTGACGAGGCTTTTGTGCCTTCCTGACTAGGGGAGTAATGACACCATTGGCAGAAACGTGAAACCCTTTCTGGAAATTTCAGCTGTGGCAAATGGAGAATCTCTTTGAGGTTTAGACACAAAGAGCTGGAGGTGGTGATGGGAATCTCGTGGATGTATCCAGCAGGCCATCAGTAACTAGCGGGCCTCTGGGAGTCCCTTGCCCAGCTTGATTGATGCCCCTATAGCTTAGCAGAAAACAGTTGGCCAAAGAGATATGGAGATCAGACTGAATCAAACCTTTGAGGTGTCTGCTCCCCTGATTCACTAGCTTCTTCACATGCCCCATCTCAGAGTTTTCACGGCAGGCCTGTGTGCACCGCATCCCCTTTTGTGAGTGTGTGAAGTGGCTGGAGTCCACATTCTCATTGGCTGGAGTCTGTGTTAGTGTCCAGACCTCTCCTAAGGCAGCTGATGAACCCCTCCTCTTCCAGCGTTGGAACCTGGCCTCTGTTTCCCGGGTCTCAGAGTTTGTGGTAGGGAAGATGGGATGCTCTCAGGGACTGTGACGTTTGACCACCTTGGCTTGATCCAAGAAACACCTTGGATTGGGACCCATGCCTCAGCAAACCCCTTCCTAATGGTTTATGAAGGCAGAGGGTGGGGCAACCTTCACTCACCTTTCTACCTTCACAAAGCTGATTGTAACTTCTGTTCCCCTTAGAGGCTGCCTTCCATCTTTACCTCCACTTTATTTCTCTGGGATGGACAAACTGGAAGCAGGGAGTGGGAGAAACTTTGGAGAAAACTCAACCAACACAGAGGAGGGAGATCAGTACAGGGCTTTGATACCTCTGAGAGCCCTGCCAAGCAAAGGCCATTCATTAAGATGGGGCCAACACACCAGTCCTGACAAATACCAGCTCTGGTCCAGGCTGGGTGGGAGGGGTGGTGGCCTGGAAGATGATGCCCACATTTTCTGCAGGGCCTGGCCTGCCATTAGGTGACTCAGTGTGTTTCCCAGGACTTGGCAGGGACCAGATCTGCAGCCTTTATTTGCTCTTGGGGTGGGACTGTTCCTTCTTGGCACCAGATGTACAGGAAGGCCTCCCTGCTCATCACCTCTGGGGCTCTGCTTTCCTGGCTGAAGCTGTGCCCTGATGGATGAGGTCACAGGCTTCCATGATGTCCCAGGTCACTGGGCTTGCACTAAGACCTGCTTGGGTTTAAACCTCAGCTCCCCGAGCCTCAGTTTTCCAGTATATAAAATGCATGTAATAATTTTAGCCTCCCAAGCTGCTTGTGAGGAAATGTATGTAAAGCTCTTAGCACAGGGCTCTAGCCCAATAAGTAGTCGTTATTAATAAGTGGCCTCTGACGTTGCGGAGCACAGGCTCTGGACGCGCAGGCTCAGCGGCCATGGCTCACGGGCCCAGCCGCTCTGCGGCATGTGGGATCTTCCCGGACCGGGGCCCGAACCCGTGTCCCCTGCATCGGCAGGTGGACTCTCGACCACTGCGCCACCAGGGAAGCCCATCCCCTTTCTTGAGTGGCAGTAGAGTAGTGGTTAATAGTGTGGTTTCTTGAGCTAGATAATCCAGACTAGGTGGGTTTGAACCTTGAATCCTCTTTTTTCTAGTTAAGTGACCTTGGGCAACCTCATCTTACTGGGTCTTGGTCTCCTCTTTGGTAGACTGGGAATAATAACAGCACCTATCTCATGGGGTCATTGTGAGAATTAAATTATGCAAACCAAGCACTTAGCACAATTGCCAGTACATACAACAAAAGTGAACTACTCATTATTATTATTATCATGATCTTTTCAGAGTCTAGTTCGAGGTGCCATCCTTCCCACAATCCCATTAATTGCTTCTTAGATTTTCATTGATTTGGACACCTCTTAGAATCTATCTTGCACTGCTCCTGTTTATGTCCATGCCCTCAAAAATATAACTGGACCTCCCAGGCTCACCTTGTTCTCACCTTGAGACCTTACACATCACTGTGTCCTCACAAACCCAATCCCAAGAGCACTGACATCAGAGAGAATTATGTTATACATTACACAGCAAAAGTTCCGAAAATTGTTTTAAAAACAGCTTTATTTCTTCAAGTTTTCACTCCCTAAGCAGTTGCCCATCCTCCTCTATCTCAGCCAGTTCACCCCGCCCCCCCTTGTCTTCTGGAGGGGAATATGTATAAATAAAATGGATTCCATTAGTTGGGGGCCCAAGGGAATGAAAACACATACATACGCATATTTACATGAATAAATATACGCTTAGATATATAAAATATACAAGTGGAAATATTTATATTCCCTCGGTCCCCTCAACGAGTCCAATCATTCATTCAGCAAATATGTGAGTTCCCACTTTGTGCCTGGGACCAAGCTATCTGCTGGGATAAAAAAGGAATGAGGCTCCGGTTCTCATGGAACTTACATTTTTACTAGAGGAAGACAAGAAGTAGTATAAAATTTCAGCTAGTGGGAATGCCGTAGAAACAACAGAGGTGTTCGTGAGAGGGAGTGACGAGGGGGCTAGAATACGCCTGAATTGGGTGGTCGAGGTGGACTCGGAGGTGAAATCCGAGCCGAGGTTCTTCTTATAAACTGGAACACTGAAACAGACACTTGGAGGACTTGATGGCTGAAAACCGGGAGGCAGTTGTCATCCACGGTGATGCCACCTTCCCGAACGTAGAGCCTTTTTGGGGAACCACGAAGGTCGCAAACGATACGCAGTGGGGCCCAGAACACCGGCGCAGAAGGCCGCCGCCAGCTTGACGTCAGCGCGCCGGGCCCGGGGCGGCCCGGCCCCCCGTGACACCATTCTCGCCACAGCCCCGCCCAGGCCGCCCCCGCGCTCGCGCGCATGCTCAGAGCCCCGCCCCCGTGCGTCACAGAATGGCCTCGGATACCCAGGCAGCCTCTGACGTGTCGGGGAGGAGGCGGGCGCGGAGGTGCGCGGAGTGGAGCTCAAGGCTGCGGAGGGGAGAGGAGCTGAGCGGCTGGGCGGGCCTGGCCAGGCCAGCGGAGAGGAGACTGCGGTCGAGCGGTGGCGAATATGCGCTTTTGACATATTGGAGGTGAGCCTGTGGTGCGGGGCAGCTCCCGAGGGTGCCGCGCCGAGTCGGCGGTGCCGAGGCCTGTCCCCGGGGAGCCTGCTAGCCCGGGGGCTGTGTCCGAGGCCCCGCTGGGCCGGGCCCGGGTTCCGGGGCGACCAGTCCGGCGGTAACTGTTCCAACCGCTCTTAACTGCCCCCTCCCGCCCTGGTCCGAGGTGTGGCCCACCGGGGCGCCTGGAATGGAGCGAGCCAGGCGGTCTCCCTAGGCTGTGCCCGTGTCCGCGGGTGGGGTGAGGGATGGCGGGGACGAAGGCCGGGACGTGGCACCATGGGCCCGGGCGCTGGTGGCGCAAGGAGCGGCTCCGTTGGAGGTGGTGGCGGCAGCTTAGCCATCCTCCTCCACCGCCCCTCCCCCATCCCTTCAGCTGGGGGGGGGTGGTTCGGAGCCGGGTTGGATTTAGAACTCCCCGCGGGAGAGAAGCGAGGGGCCAGAGCGGAAGCAGCCCACCTTGGGCTCCGGTGGCATTCCCGTGACTGCCTGTCCCAAACTGCTCATCACCCCTCTTGGAGTTCAGAAGAGTGTCACCAAACGGGTTCGGGTTGCTTGTGCTGGCCTTTCTTTTTTTTTTGTTGGTAAGCAACGAAGTAATCCTTTACGTTTTGCCAAGGAACTGAGGGTTCTTTCACTCCTGATAATTTTGTTACATTTCTGTAGCGCCTTTACTCGTTTCAGAATACTCTCGCTATCTCCTTTGAACCTCATCACCTGGTTAGTGGCTGTGCCTGATTCTCTTCTCGCCATTTGACGGATGGGGAAATTGAGACCAGATGGGGTGGGGGCTTAAGTGATTTCTACTGTGGATTCTACCAGCCGGTGAGGGGCTTCGCTTGGTCCAGGATTTACATCTCCCGGCTTGGAGTTCTGGTTTCTTTTTGTGGGATTTTTATACCCTTCTCAGCTAGAAAGCAAAGTAGAAAGTTTGCCAAAAATATACCAGAAGCTAGTAGGAGATGTGTTCCAATGTTTTTGAGCAGACCTACCTAGGATAAGAACTGCTACTCATTTGTGAGAGAAATCCTACACTGGTACTTGGTCATGGTTGCTGGCTAATTATTTTGTCTGATAAATTGTGCTGCTTTTAATCCATTTATGAAACAGGGTAATGACTTTGCTAAGTCATGAAGTTGGTGGGGGTAAAATGCAGCATTAAGTCATGTGTTGAAGAGAATAAAGGGGAACTAAAATACCTCCTCTGAATCTTTATTAAAGTTATTATTTAAAATCAGAGATCAGAAGGAACAACAACAACAACAAACCTTTGGTTAGCCCTGGTTGAAGTTGACTGGGTCCAGATAGAAATCTTATGAAGCAGTTGTTTTTTGTTCTGTTTTGGCTTTTTAAATTAAGTAAATTGAAATTGGATGAGGAACACTTAAGTAGAAACCTCAGTAAAAACCTAGATTGCTTTTGTGACATCTCCAAAACTTATTTTTATTCTCATTTTAAGTCATACTGGGATAAATTTGGTTACTAAAGCTTAAAATTACTTCTGACGTAAGTTTCTGAGCACTTCATAAGGTAGAAAAAGAAGTTTGATAGGACCAAAGGGGAGACCATATTTATGATTGACTTTGAAAAGGTTAAAATTCTCTATGTGTCACCTTTGGGAGTAGAAGAATTTTGGTAAAAAGGTATCTATTATCTATTGTGAGTTCCAGAAGAACTCTTCCAGTCTCACTAGTCCATTCTACAACTATTAACAAGGAGACAATATCATATGAAATGGATTTTCTTAGCATTGCAGAAAGAATAGTTTCTTTGTAAATATAGCATTTGGGACAGGCAGTTTTATACCCAAATGAGTTGATTTGTCAGTTGCTAGATATCTAAAGGTCACATACAGTATCATAATGCCCCATGTAGAAGTTGTCATACTTCTGGGGTTCACACTCCATCTGTATGGGACAAGGTATTGAGGGAAGATTTGGGTAGTGCGGAAGAGTATATAATTATCTACTTTCATTTCAGCTTCAGAAGATTGTAGATGTGTCATTAAAGCTTTTTCTTTTTTTTGGTAGCAGTATAGTTTTCTGTATTGACTTTCTGTAGTCTAATATCTCCAGTTACATAGTTTCATATAACACAGTGGACACATCCTCCTGCTGTAACTTGAAGCAAAATGAACAGATTGTCTTTATAGCCCCTGAGAAGGTAGCAAATTTTTGTTATTTGTAAAAAAAATCCAATTTCTGTAAAGGCTGAGTCTCATGAATAAAATTAGAGTGATAAAGCTGGATAATAACAATTAGGCAGTAGAAATGAGGTATGACCACAAAGAAAGAGCTTTTTGTTTATTTTTTAATCTGGTTCTTCAAGGCTATTCCAGAAGAGGTTTTTAGAAATGTTTTCAGTAATGGTGGTATCACTGAAATATGCACATAGCTTCCAGAAGTGATTAATTTTAAGGAATCATTTGTATGTTCTAAAGTCTGAAGTACATTTATTTTGTGGTTATACTTCAAAGGTCTGCAACTGAACGACCAGTTTTTAAAAATAATTTAACGACGCAACTAAGACCCGGCGCAACCAAATAAAAAAATGAAATTTATGCTGCGTTTACTGTGCCAGACTCCGTACTAAGTACTTTCAAATGTTAACACACTTAATCTTCATAACAACCCTATTTTAATTATTATCTCCATTTTACAGGTGAGGAAGTGGGTCACTGAGTGGTTAAATAACTTGCCCAAGGTCAACTAGTGAGTAGAGGACTCTGATTCCAACCTGGGCAGTTTGGCTCCAGGGTCAGGGCTCTTAACTGCTATGCTGTGCTGCTCCTACCACTTGTTACCCTCTTAAGTGTTTTTAATTGGTTCGTTTGGAAAAGCTGATGGTCATTTTAGTAAAAGCCTTCTGGCATAGATTACTGTTTGAGGGACCAATAAGTGACTTGTAAAAGTAGCCTGTTAATTAGAAAAATTGTAGTCTACGTTCAACTCACATGAGATTCAGTGAGAAAACAGAAGCGAGTGTGAAATAAAAACACATATTAAAATAATTTGGCTAGAATTATTTGATGCTGAGCTAAGTAGTTGGACAAGGAAAATACAAGAAATAGAACTAGATTCTCAAGAAGTTTCACACGAAAGGCTATTTAAAACCTGAGTCGCCAGGGGACACTGATGGAAAAATTGGTAGTTGTATTAAGAATACGGCCCTATTCAAGAACCAAAAAACAGGGACAAATGGACACTTTATAGTATACCCAGAGGTGTAAACAGTGAGATTCCTCAGGGAACACTACTTAGCTAAGCACTCTTCAAAGTAATAACAGCTGTAGGTCCTCTGATACTGTATAAATGGGTCAACAGCAACAACGAAAAACAGCCTCACACAAAAGTTTCAAACTGGGCATGTGAACGATAACATTTGTAGATAAAAACAACCCTAACCCTATTTGTAGAAGGGTTGGCTCCACATTCAAATACATTCAAGTAAATGTTAGATGCCAAGGGAGGCATCTAGTAGTCATTATGAACTTCTATAAGGACTTTGGCCCATGGACCAATCGCCAGAATCATCAAATACTGCACAGTAACAGGAGTACTGGAAACTGTAAAAGTATCCTACCTGCGAATAGAATGTTGACATGCTGAAGTAGCATCAGTCACTGAACTCCAGAAAGGCATGTTTGTAATCTAGAGAAGTTCCAAAGCAAGACAACAAAAATATTTAAGGGATCCAGATGGCTGCCAAGTGAATACAAAGCTAAAAGGACAAGAAATATTCACTTTGAGAAGACCAAGGCTGAGAGGTATTATCATCAAAGTCTACAGAATTAGGGCCCAAAAAAGAATACAGACTTGTTTACCAAATCCTAGAATCTTTAAAGGGAGCAACACACTAAACGTAAATTTAAGACCAAATAGTACTGTGTTTTGATTTCTCTGGAGTTTCCAACTTGCTTTTTTTTCTTGTTGACACAAGAGTGATGTCCTTTTATCATAACCTCAGATTTATCCAGCTTCCCAGTCATGGTGTCTGTTATGGGGTTCCTCCTTTTTCCTGGAGCCATCCATCTGGACTGAGTGACTCTCGGGGCGTGATGGACTAGGCTTCATCTTGGGATGTTTCTTCTTTGCAACTGGGTTGGAGCCACTATTTCCTATAGCCTGTGCCATCCAGGTCTTGTTCTCTCTTTTGTAGCTGTCTCAGGAGATGTGTAGGAGGTAACCCTCCTGAGTTCTTGTATGAGAAGAGTTCTCTCATTTCCTGAATTACCTGTTTTCCTCTAGGTTCAGTAGGTCCTAGGATTTTCTTACTCATGTTGCTGGCTTTTCTCATTTGTCTGGTGGTTCTTGGTTGTCCATTTATATTTAAGAATTAAGGGCTGGACAGTGATTATTTTAGGTAGCTAGTGTGCAGCGGTTATCGCCGAGGCTCGCCCCAGTAAGTCCCAGCAGCTCCCTATTCTGTGGTGTGGAGCCTATGCTGAGCTTTATAAGTGACTGTGAATGTGGCTTGGCCTGCCTCAGACTGATAATTTTGTCTAGCCGAGAATGATAGGTTTTATAATCTTGATTTAATACATGGTGGTGTGTTGTGAGGTAGAAATAAACTGCCCACACATCTTTTGACTTACACCATTTCTGAAATGGGAATTTCGATATTAATAAAGGAAAGCAGTACTTTGAAAGCAAAGAAGGAATAATAGGAAAAAAAAAGATTATAAGTCAGATTCAAATATTAGACTTCTACGGCGTTCCATGTTCCTGGTGAGGCAGAAGGGATTTATAAGACACAGGTCCTGCCCTTGGAAACTACCTGGAGAGAAACAACCTTTCATCGCTCTTCAAATATTGCTTTTTTTTTTTTTTTTCAGTATGCGAGCCTCTCACTGTTGTGGCCTCTCCTGTTGCGGAGCACAGGCTCCGGATGCGCAGGCTCAGCGGCCATGGCTCACGGGCCCAGCCGCTCCGCGGCATGTGGGGTCTTCCCAGACCAGAGCACGAACCCACGTCCCCTGCATCGGCAGGCGGACTCTCAACCACTGCGCCACCAGGGTAGCCCCAAATATTTCTTGTTTAAAATAAAGTAGCAGCAGAACTTTGCTTCTTGTGTCCCTTAGATCTTCATAACATTTTGCAATACCATAATTTATCGATTGTGTATGAGAAGCTGAATGTTTGAGCTGCACATTGATACATGGTTGCCAGTGTTCCAGTGGCGGATGTGTCTCTCCAGATTTGAGGACCAGCACCCAGGAGCTTCTTTACGGCTGGATTCATAGATTTCAAATGTAATTAACTTTTTTTTTTTTTTCTTTGCATTTTGGGAAAATACCTTATGTAGAGCATTCAAGGGACACAATGATTGTTGCCTCACCCTGAGGCGCTTCTCTCATGTGTCCTGTAATTCTATCTTCAGCTGGGTTGTCAAGGAGACTTAGGCAATGAGTCGGAGGGGTTTTTGATGCATGTGGTGATGCCCTTAACTGCTCTGGATACTCTTCTGAGATACAAATAAACCTCTTGCTACTGGATTAGCCTCATCTTCATTCACACCTTACTACAAATTAAATTACAGTTACAAATAAGATTATCCCTACATCTGGGGAAATTGAATAGGAATTGGGAACTTTGATGAAGAGTTAGGATTATAGAATTAATCAGTATTATTTACTAACCAGTATACATATTTGAAGAAACAAGTCAGCTAGTATAGTCCAAACCCTTATTAGATGAAAAAACTGAGACTTTAAGAGATTAAGCAGATTGCTTAATTGCCATTAAGGAATTTAATGACAGAGTGGAAACCCTAGAACCCAGTCTCAGCAGGACTCCTAACTGTGGGTTTTACATTTTAGTATGCTGTCATGCTATAACGGTATCTTCAAGAGTAGAAAAACAGACAAAAGTGTGCCAGTGTAGGGGTAATAAGATTAGAGGAGGGTGCATTTGGTGTACTGAATGTTTATCCAGCACTTAACAATGTCTGACACATTGTAGGTGCTCAGTAAACGTCTGTAAGCACTATGTACTTTCTCTGAGCAAAGTGCTGTGCTTAGTGCCAGGAAGAGATGCCACGCATGTCAAGGACCATCTCTTTTCAGAGAACTCTTAGGCTGATTGGTAATTTAAGGTAATTAGAAGATTGACTAATATGCCAAAAGTAATAATAGACGATGTGGTCAGAAAAGACTTGACTAAAACCGTAAGAAGTCACAGTAGGCCGCAAAAGCATCACACTAAATGTATATATTGATAGTTACATTTTAATTTTATTCAACTAGAAGCCATTCTTGTGTCTCTTTGGTATACCTACCCTCAAGTTGAATTTGTACTGTATTTGTTCTTGTCCATGTCTTTTCCAAACATTCGTGAGTAGTGAGTCCTGCTGGGTGAATTCCGTATTCTCTACAACTTCAAGTTTTAATTTACTTTTAAAATTTATTTTTGGCTGCTTTGGGTCTTCATTGCTGTGTGCGGGCTTTCTCTAGTTGTGGCGAAAGGGGGCTACTCCTCGACGCGGTGAGATGGCTTCTCTTGTTGCAGAGCACGGGCTCTAGGCGTGTGGGCTTCAGTAGTTGTGGCACGGGCTCAGTAGTTGTGGCGCACGGGCTCTAGAGCGCAGGCTCAGTAGTTGTGGCACATGGGATTCGTTGCTCCGCGGCATGTGGGATCGGACCAGGGCTCGAACCCGTGTCCCCTGCATTGGCAGGCGGATTCTTAACCACTGCACCACCAGAGAAGTCCCTATTAATTTACTTTTAAAGCTGGCCTTGAATTCTTGCTACCCAGTATGGATTAGGTTGAATCAATTTTGGTTTAATTTAATAAATATTATTGAATATCTGCTATTGTGCAGGCAATGTGCTGGGGTTGAAATCAGTAAGAATAATACACAGCCTAGTAGGGGGAGGTGTAAGCAAATGCATTATTATGTGGTAAATATATGCATGAAAGCATATTCATGGGGGCCAAGAGTTTGGGAGATTTTAGTGCTGTCTGGGTGAGGACAGGAAAAGGTGACAGCTAGGTTTTAAAGGATAAATAGGAGCTTTCTAAATGCACAAGGAAGGAGAGCTATTCCAGGGAGGGAAAATATCCAGACCTGAAGCAGAATGGTGCATTAGGACACTTTTGAACAGTATTGCTGGAATATAAAGTAGGATGCTTGGGGAGAGGGTTGTAGGAGGTAAGACTGAAACACTTAGGTGTGAATCTAGGACAAGCCCAACGTCTTTGGTATTCCATTGGGCCTGACAGTCAGTTGGGAATTTTAGGTAGCCAGTCTAAATGCAAGGTTAACTAAATATATATATATATATATATATATATATATTTTTATGGTACGCGGGCCTCTCACTGTTGTGGCCTCTCCCGTTGCGGAGCACAGGCTCCGGACGCACAGCCTCGGCGGCCATGGCTCACGGGACCAGCCGCTCTGCGGCATGTGGGATCTTCCCGGACCGGGGCACGAACCCATGTCCCCTGCATCGGCAGGCGGACTCTCAACCACTGCGCAACCAGGGAAGCCCAAAATAGATATTTTTTAACCCACTCTGAAAGCCTTGGGAGAAGAACCAAGGTGAAAGAACATTGAAGTTGGAGAATTAGTGGACTTATGGAGGAAGCTTGGGACTTAAAAGATAATTAACAGGAAATTTTTAGAAATGTAATGATAGTAAATTATTGGGAATGTGGTCCCTGATCTCCTTGAAAGGCTACCTGGTATAAAATGTTTCAAGCAGGTGTTTTGAAGCAATTGTACAACAGAGAAGGGCATGCAGCAGTAGCAACTCTAACAGTAAGCTTGTTTTCTGTCACCTGATTCCCAGAAGATCAGTTCGCTGTGAACCAGCTGCAGGATGATTCTGTGGGGTCAACTCCCCAGAACCTAGTGCCGCCACCAGAAGCGCTTCTCGTGGCTTCCGTGACTTTGTTCATCTCCTCTCCTGACCCCGTCCACAATGCTGGTGGTCCCTGTGAGAGGGGCAGTGAAGTGATTTAGGTGCCTGGGCTTATTGTAATGAAGAGTTCACTGCTCTTAGAGTCTTTCGTGTTTGACTCCCTCCAAAATGCTGCAGATTTAGTGTTGTCCCAGACTTTATACTTTTACTAAGATTCCTATGTTCTCTATTAATTTATTTTCGTCTTTAATATTTCACAGGCTTTCTTGATCATGGATGGTGAAGATATACCAGATTTTTCAAGTTTAAAGGAGGAAACTGCTTATTGGAAGGAACTTTCCTTGAAGTATAAACAAAGGTAATGTTGAAAAGCATCCTAAAAATAGGAGAGGGCTTTGGAATACATAATCTCTAGTTTGTGCCTTTTTTTTTTTTTTAGCAAAGCTAAATTTAGAGTTTCTGATATAGGATTGGGATTCTAGAAATAGTCATAGCATTGCTTGTATTTAAATAATATAAAAATGACATAAATCCTTATATTACTCGAATTATTAAAATAGTAAGAAAACTGTCATTTGTGATTTCTCCTGGTAGTTTACCTCCTTTTAATAAAGCTTATTACTGCTCTTGGCCATCTTTGGCCTGCTCGGTGTACAGATTCTGCCTCATCATTTTGGTCTTTTGGAGATTCTGATAAGCTCTCTAGGGCTTCATAGGGTAGACTTTCTTCAGGCAGGTGTTATCAGTGTCTGGAGCCAGCAAAGCTTTGAGGGAGGGGCAAGAGCTTCAGGGGTATATGGAGCCTTTTATAAAATCTTAATCATTTCAATTAGTTGGGAAAACTTGTAGATAACCTTTTAAGTACCAAAACTTATCTTAAATTTCTTTTTAAAATGAAATCTTTCTAAAATATATATACATCTTCCAACTTTGGTTAACAGTTTAGTAAGACTTATCAGACCTTTTTTTTTTTTGGGCTGCATTGGGTCTTCATTGCTGTGCACGGACTTCTCATTGCGGTGGCTTGTCTTGTTGCGGAGCACAGGTTCTAGGCTCGCTGTCTTCCGTAGTTGTGGCTCGTGGGCTCTAGAGTGCAGGCTCAGTAGTTGTGGCACGTGGGCTTATTTGCTCCGCGGCATGTGGGATCTTCCCAGACCAGGGCTTGAACCCTTGTCCCCTGCATTGGCAGGCGGATTCTTAATCACTGCGCCACCAGGGAAGCCCTGTCAAACCTTTTATTGCTATTTCGCTGTTGTTGCTGAAGCCAGTTACTGTACTGTGCTAGTGGATATGGAAAGTGTGCGTCTATGGCAGGGGTTCTTAGTCTTTTTGTGCCATAGGTGCCTTCATAGGCTGGGGAAAGCCTATGGACCCCTTCTCAGAATAACATTTTTAAACGCATAAAATTGAATAATGGAATTACAGAGGAAACCAATTACATTGAAAAAACAAATCTAAATGTTAAACTAATTTGTGGATAGTAATATGTGCTTCTTTATCAATATGTTAAATAAGAAAGGGGTGAAGTGTATAAAAAATGAATCCTTTTGAGGCTTATAATTTATTTTCATTGAATCCTGAATATAGAGTAAGAGATGCAAAATAGATGGCCTTTATTGTTTAGTATATTTTATGGTAGCATAACGTTCAGGCAAAAATTATTGAATTGATATATAATCATCTTCAGGATGATCCTTATGCTTCCTACTATAACTGATCTTTCCCGCTTTGTTTCTGATTAGCTTCCAGGAAGCTCGGGATGAGCTAGTTGAATTCCAGGAAGGAAGCAGAGAATTAGAAGCAGAGTTGGAGGCACAGTTAGTACAGGCTGAACAAAGAAATAGAGACTTGCAAGCTGATAACCAAAGACTGAAGTATGAAGTGGAAGCATTAAAGGTAATTGTGGCAGTAAAAGCTGGTGCCTCATTTGCTGGGTTTTATTAAAATGAGAAATACATTCTTTTAGGTGGAGCTTAAGAGCAGCAGGCAACATAAAAATGTAAAAAGGCCTAAAGTGAATTTTTGACAAAAACTGTTTGCTTTCATGGAACCAAGGGAAAGGTGGTTTAGAGTTCAGGAGTTCACTTGGAAACTGTAGCTGTCAGTTTTTTAGCTGTAATGTTCCTAGCTATAATATTACGCTGTAGTTCCTATAATTTTCAAAAGCTGCCTGATTATTTGTTTTGACAGAGTACCTCATTGTGTGGCACTTTAAAATTATATTTGTATGAAATACACATTTATTTCATTATGGTTTGTAGTCCCTTTAGTTTTGGAGTTTAGTTTTTAAAAATTCCCTTCTAACAAGGAATTTTCAGGAGTGAAAGATTAACCCCTTTTTGCTGCTCTTCCTCACATGCCTAAGCCAGATGCTTGGGGTATTCCTGTGTCGGGGCAGTGGGGTAGGTTTGGGGAAGGTGAGGTATAGGGAATTTGAACTCTTGTCAGTCAACTTCTTTGTGCGTACCTGGGCTGCATTCAGCCTAAGAACCCGGAGGTTCCCCCACCAAGATTGAGGTTTTTAAGGCAACGGTTTCACTATTTTACCTCTTTTCAGAGAGATCATTATTAAATTTCTTTGAGAGGAGAACGATTGACTAATTTTATATGAGTTAAGGCACTTGGAATGAATGTGTCATTGATTTTAAATAGTGTAAAAAGGAGAGAGGGGTACCATCAACTCAGATTGTGGGTGAATCTCTTGGATCCCACCCACCCCTGTCCCACCCCTTACTTAAGTTACATCCTTTATTAAAGAAAACTATATGTTAATGACACATGCTTTCCTTCCTTATACCCACACCTTCAGGAGAAACTGGAGCATCAGTATGCACAGAGCTACAAGCAGGTCTCAGTATTAGAAGATGATCTAAGTCAGACCCGGGCCATTAAGGAGCAGCTACATAAGTACGTGAGGGAGCTGGAGCAGGCCAACGACGACCTGGAGCGGGCAAAGCGGTACGTGAGCGGTGTGCCTTCTGTTGCAATGACCGAAGTTGGCAGTCAGTGATTAGAATTTGGTTTTAGGCTCGACCTATCACCTAGATCCTAGTTCCAGAGCATTTCCTTTTGGTATTTCATGTCACCTGTAACTCGTCACATTGAAACTTACCAAAAATCCTGATCTCCCCAGATAATGCTCTTCCAGGCTTTTCTTTCTGGTTTTCCTTTTTCCATCTTCTTTCAGGTGCCATTGTTGATCCTGTTGGTTTTTCTTTAAAACATGACTCATTCATTCCTCCATCTTCCCTGTATGTTCTCAGTACTACCACACTTCTTGAAGGTCCTCACATCTTATACCTGAGTCCTGCAGTTAATTCCTAGCTGATCTGTCTTTAAATTTTCACTGCTTTTTATTCTCTTCTGTTTTAATACTGACCAATGAATTGTCTCAAAATAATGCTTTTATTATGATTTTGCGGAACAGCCTATAGTGGCTTGCCGTCACTTTGCCAAGATTGCATATATCTATAATTAGTTGTTTCTTAACCATTCCAAACTTAATTCCTATTACTTTACAATTATTGTCTGATATTCCTTTCCTTAGTATCTGAGTGACACTTAAATGCTTGGCATGATGCTAGAGTTGAGGATACAAAGATAAACTAGCCACTGCCCTTGGGCGTGACAGATAGGGACAATCCACGTGGTAAACACTGGTACAGAGGAATGTACAGACTGCTCCAGGGCATAGAGAAGGGCACAGCTAAAGTGCTCTGTGGTAACTGGGGAAGCTGAGTCTGCAAGGAGGAGTAGATGTTAACCGGTGAAAAGAGAGGTGTGAAGGCAGAGAGGCAGGAAAGTGCATGAGGTATTAATATTTCACTTTGACTGAAGTGTGTAAAGACAGTATGGCTGAACAAGATGAGACTAGAAGATGTTTGGGGCCAGGTTGTGGAGAACCTTGTGCTCAGCTATGTTTGAAAGTCATTCTGTAGGCAAAGAGGTGCTCCTTAAGATTTTTTAAACAAAAGAGTATTATCAGATTGTGATTTGGGAAGATAATACTGAGGAATTGAAAGTAGGGAGGAGGAGATGTGAAGACCATTGAGGAGTAATCCAGGTGATGGATGAAGAATTACGCCAAGGGCAGAAGGTTGGAGGAGAGCAAATGGAATTGAGAGGCGTTTTGACAGTTGACGGGAGGTGGTAAAATTGGACGTGGCATTGAGCAGCGGTCCCCAACCTTTCTGGCACCAGGGACTGGTTTCGTGGAAGGCAGTTTTTCCACAGACAGGGACGGGGGTGGGGAGGGGGTGGGGTGGAGTGGAGGGGGTTTTCAGGCGGTAATGTGAGCGATGCGGAGCGGCAGATGGAGTTTTGCTCACTCATGTCGCTCACCTCCTGCTGGGGACCCCTGGCATTGAGAGTTCTAACTTGAGGTTAGGAAATTTTATTTCTGTAGGACATAGTGGGTAGAGGACACATAGCAGGTATCTGTGAATGTTTGCTGAATGAATAAGATGAGAAATGCGGGAAGAAGAAAAGCTTGGTAGGAAGAAAGTAAATAGAGTGGGACCTGGGACTGCGTTTTAAACTAATTCTTAGTTAATTCTTAACATACTCTAAAACTATTGAAAAGTTTTCTTCCTGAAAATATGTAAACTTCATTGACTCATGTTTAAAGTCCAATGGGGAGATATAAATTGTATGATAAGTAGGCTTCCTTTAAGACACTTGAAGGAATTTAGATGGGAATTTAAGAGAAAAGAATACATTGAATGGCCCCAAATGGTAGTAGAGACACTAAATGCACCAGAGGTCAGAAGGGGGCGAGATCATTCTCTTTTAACTGGGCCAGGCTTTCTAGGTCAGGAAATGGCATGAGATAAACTGACAGTTTCCTTTTGTAGTAGCTATTTGCACGTTATTTATTTAATTCATGGACTCTCATTTTTTTTTTTTTTTTAGGGCAACAATAGTTTCGCTGGAAGACTTTGAACAAAGGCTAAATCAAGCCATTGAACGAAATGCATTTTTAGAAAGTGAACTTGATGAAAAGGAATCTTTGTTGGTCTCTGTACAGAGGTTAAAGGATGAAGCAAGAGGTAAATTATACTTAAAGAATATTTATTACCTTACTGTCCCTGAGCCAGAGTGCTAAGCTAGCTTCAGGATCAGCTTTTTAAAGCTACACGTTTATATGCTTTTGTCAAACACTATGCTAAGTACTTTGAATCTGTTTATTCAATATTTACATCCTCAACTCTAGGAGGTAGGTACTATTATCCCCATTTTATAGGTCAGAAAACTGAGGCACGGAGAGTTTGAGTTGTCAGTAGGGATTCAAACCCTGGTCTGTTTCCCAAAGCCTTAACCATTACCACTGTGCATATATACTGCTTGGTTTGTTTGGAGTTTTTCCTTTTTGCTTGTCCTAAATAATTTTGTCATGCACATATTAGCATTACATATGTGTACATATTGCTGTATATATATTATACATATAGAGAATATATACTTTCTTTTAAAATTCTCCTTCCCTCCCTCTTTTTTTCTTTCATGCATGTTAGAATGCAGAATATTGTAAAGAAGAAACTAAAAGTCTCTGTCAATCCCTTTATCTTGAGAGAACCCACTAAGAGTTTGGTGTGTTTCTTTCCACTCTTCCCTGTGACTATACATAAACATACCTGTGTATTTTTTTCCTTTATATAATTGGAACCACATTATATATACATATATATTTTTTTCTATCCTCCTTTAATACAGTGAATGTAATCCATGCCATTAAAAAAAATCTTTTGAAACAGGTTTTTAAAAATGTATAATATTCTATTACATATGATTTTTTTGATGGGTCCTTTATTATTGGTGGTTAATTTTTTGCTGTAAATAGTGTCCTTGTACATAATATTGGGGAGTATCTTTGATTTTCTTAGATTCTTAGAAGTGGCAAAGGATACAAGTATCTTTAATGGTTGTAATGGATGCTGCTAAATTACTTTTTAGAAAGTTGGTAACTTTACACTCTGGCAGTGACTGAGTGTCCTTCTCACAATGTTTACTAGTATTGTGAATAATAAAAACAGATTTTCTTTCTTTCTTTTCTTTTTTTTTTTTTTTTGTGGTACGGGGGTCTCACTGTTGTGGCCTCTTCCGTTGCGGAGCACAGGCTCCAGATGCGCAGGCTCAGCGGCCATGGCTCATGGGCCCAAGCCGCTCTGCGGCATGTGCGATCTTCCCAGACCGGGGCACGAACCCGTGTCCCCTGCATTGTCAGGCGGACTCTCAACCACTGCGCCACCAGGGAAGCCCCAAAAACAGATTTTAAAATTATTTAAAAATCTATTTGAAAGTTGAAAATTGATATCACATTGTTTTTAATTTGTAGTTCTTTGGTTACTACTTGTGAGAACTTTTTGCTAATGTTTATTGGCTCTTCTAAAAATTGTTTTTTTCATGACTTTTCCTTTTTTGGGGGAGGGTTTATTCATCTGAAGAACTCATAATTTATATAATGTATAAAATACTAACTCTATCCTATTTTTAAGTTTACAATTCTGGTTTAAAAAAACCACGTAACATAAAATTTACCATCTTACCCATTTCTGAGGGTACAGTTCAGTAATGTTAAACTATGTTCACATTGTTTTGTAGATCTCTAGAACTTTTTCATGTTGCAGAATTGAAGCTCTTTGCCTATTGAACAACAAATTCCCATTTTCCCTTCCCCAGCCCCTGGCAACTGCAGTTTTACTTTCTCTCTCTCTTTTTTTAAAAATAAATTTATGTATTTTTATTTTTGGCTGCCTTGGATCTTCGTTGCTGTGCGCGGGCTTTCTCTAGTTGCGGCGAGCAGGCGCTACTCTTCCATGTGGTGCGCGGGCTTCTCATTGCGGTGGCTTCTCGTTGTGGAGCACGGGCTCTAGGTGCGCGGGCTTCAGTAGTTGTGGCATGCAGGCTCAGTAGTTGTGGCTCACGGGCTCTAGAGCACAGGCTCAGTAGTTGTGGCACACAGGCTTAGTTGCTCCGCGGCATGTGGGATCTTCCTGGGCCAGGGCTTGAACCCGTGTCCCCTGCATTGGCAGGCAGATTCTTAACCACTGTGCCACCAGGGAAGCCTTGCAGTTCTACTTACTGTTGTTAGGTGTGACTACAGTAGTCCCTCCTTATCCGAGGTTTAGCTTTCCATGGTTTCAGTAACCCATGGTCAGCTGCAGTCTGAAAATATTAAGTGGAGAATTCCAGAACTCAACAATTCGTAAGTTTTAAATTGTGTGCTGTTCTGAGTAGCAGGATGAAATTTTGCACCATCACGCTCAGTGGACGTAAATCATCCACTGAGGGTCTTAGAACATATGTTCCTCAGATAAGGGAGGGACTACTGCGCCCTAGATACCTTATATAAGTGAAATCATACAGTATTTATCTTTTTGTGACTGGCTTATTTCACTTATCATGTGTCCATAATGAACATGGATGTGCAAATATCTCGGTGTCCTACTTTGAATTCTTTTTGATACATACCCAGGAGTATGGTAACTTTGTATCTTTTTTTAATAATAAGCAAGTATTCTGTAGGTCAATTGTATAACTGGAAAAGAAAACATAAATTTTGGGTTAAAAATTCAATATTTCAAAACAAGAAAACAATTTGCAACTATTTTGACTACTTCCTTTCAAAACAAAGTATTTCATAGGATAGTTAGTAAAAAAAAAAAAAAAAAAGCCAAGCCATTTAAAATGACAAAAATACACTTCATTGATTTTGTAATAATCCCCAAACTACATCATCATTTCAAAATAAATGCAAATGAGTTGGTAAAGAATATTTATTTTTGTGTCATATATGTTCACTGTGAGTTCTACTTTGGACTCTGCCCTATTTCTTTTTTCATATAGGCATAAATAATTGTTCTGTTAACTTTATAGCATTTTTAAAGTCTAAATGATCATGTAGACAGTAGGGTTGTTGTCATTTTTATTCCCCTGGAAATAAAAATTGTTAAATAGGAAATTCATTTTTGAGAAGTAGTAATTTAGGAAGAGTGTCTTTATGCCATTTCAGATGTGACTTTGCTTGATGTATTTGCTTCCTCTAGTGAATATTACTACTTTTGCAACATTTTACAGATTTAAGACAAGAACTAGCTGTTCGGGAGAGACAGCAGGAAGTAACGAGAAAGTCGGCTCCCAGTTCTCCAACTCTAGACTGTGAAAAGATGGATTCTGCTGTCCAAGCATCACTTTCTTTGCCAGCTACTCCTGTTGGCAAAGGAACAGAGAACAGCTTTCCTTCACCAAAAGGTTTGTAGTGTCTTTTCTTTTTGAACCTGTGGTTGATTATCCACTTAAGAGGCTTTGCTGGTGAAGCAGGGGTTGCTAAGTTTTAAGCAATCATTTTAATTTTTTTTTTTTTTTGGCCATGCTCTGTGGCATGTGGGATCTTAGTTCCCCAGCCAGGGATCGAACCCATGCCCCCTGCATTGGAAGCACGGAGTCTTAACCACTGGACCACCAGGGAGGTCCCTAAGCAATCATTTTAGTTTAAAAGTTGGTTAAATCTAGCACTGAGTGAAGCAGAAGGCATTGTTCTCCTAGGCCAACTCATTAGTAGGAAACAGTGAGATGAGGGCTACATTTAAGACAAGAGCAGCTTAATAAATTGAAATTTTAATAAAGGTTTTTAAGGGAAGTTTATTTTTTGACTATAGCAGTAATATATGTTCATGTAGAAAAAATTAAAAACAAGAGAAAAAATAAAATCCATCTGCAATCTTAGGGCTCAAAGTCAACTCTTATTAACACTTTGAATTTTTTTCTGTTGTGTGTGCTTTTTTGTGTTTGTGCCACCTTATTACACACAAGTTTTGGGATCGTATTTTTTTTTAATTAATTTTTATTTGAGTATAGTTGCTTTATGGTGTTGTGTTTGGGATTGTATTTAAATGCAGTTTTATTTCTTTTGCCACTTGACATATCATGGGAGACTAGAAGGCTTTATACACAGAAAGTACAGAGACTCACTGAGTTACCATTCAGACTTGTCTTAAGATTGGCTTGCGTGGACATGTCCATTCTATAACATGCCTCAGTAGCTGCCATTTTCATAGGTGATGTTCAGAGTAACTGATGAATAGTACAGAAAGAATATGCCTTTTGCCATCAGTCAGGGTGTTTTTTAAATCCAGGTAAGCTGAAAAACGATTTAGTAGCCACTAGATAGAACGTTAAGAACGGAACCCTGAAGCTCTCAATTGAGATTTATTTAGTTTTTGCAGCTTGGAGATCATATTTCAGCTACTTCCACACCCCACCCCCCATACTTTCTTCTCCCCCAGTGGAAGCTGTCTTTCTTCACACTTTTTTAAAAAATATAGGACTTTATCTTTCAGAGTGATACGAGAAGGTTTCTGTCTGGGTGGTTAGTGCACTCCATGTTTGTGCTGCCCAATACAGTAGCTACTCCAATGTGACTATTTAAATTTAAAATTTTTATTGATTTAAATGAATTAAAATTTAAAATTGAGTTTCTGATTGCGTTGGCCACATTTCAAGTGCTCAGTAGCCCTTCAATAGATAAGTCACCCTATTTTCGTCTTTTTATGAGCTGAGGTAAGGTATGTGAAAATTCTGTATAGTTACGTTATTGATTGTAGTGGTATGTGCTGACTCTGCTGCTGAGAATACAGAGCAGGCAGTATATAGATTACAGCAGTCATCAGAAGCTCTCGTTTTTCCGGAATGGCTGCTTGTGTATTTGAGGACCTTAGAATTACTAGCATTTGAGAATTAACAAAGCTTTGCTTTTATGTTACTAATTAGAATTATGCAGATAAATTCTGAAAGTTCTTTAGTTGAGCACTAATCAGAATAGTCTGGAACCTCAAGGGGGTGTTAGTAGGACATACAGCTTTGCTCTGGCACAGTTACAATAATGTCAGCCCTAAGGCAGTAATATTTGTCCAGTCAGACATGTTTTTCAATTGGAACTGATAGCATGAGCTTTCACTGACCTAAAAGCTGCCGTTTCATGACAAGAAAGTCTGCACAGACACAGTGAGAAGCCAGAGGTTAGAGAAATCAGTGGCAAGATTGAAGAGCTGATCTCTACGAAGTGGTCTAGCTCTAATTGTGTTTTATTGATAAAATGCCTGTTTCCAAAAAGCATTCAAGACAACTTACCATAAAAGTACAGATTTAATAATACCTAAAATATAAAATTCGAGGGGAATAGGGAAAAACAAGATCCAGAAATTGCTGCCAAGAGAAGTATAGCAGTTTATTTGTATCACACTGAGCACCTGTTATGTGTCAAGTATTACTCAGGATGTGGGGAGGATAGTAGTCTAATAAGACTAAGTTGCTACCTTCAGTGTGATTATATTCTAGAGGACAAGGGTAGCAGCAGCAGCAATAAAAGCATTTTACCTGCTGATTACAACTCTGTAGAAAGCAGATAAAAATAATAGTAACATTTATTGAGCACTTACTGTGTGGTCTGCATTTAAAAAATTTATTAATGAATTTAAACTTAACAACAACCTTATGGTTTAAGTGCTATTATTAGCCCCCTTTCACATTTGGTTACTTAAGGTCACACAGTTAATGGCAGAGATGGATGTGTTTCTAGCAGTTTAGCTCCAGAGCTCTTAACCGCCATGCTTTAATATCTCAAAAATAAATTGAAGAAATGTGCACGACTGAAAACCTTTGCTGAGGGGCATGAAAGAAGATGTGAATAATTATCATGTTAAATACCATGATTCAGAATAGGAAGACTTAATTTAGTTGCAATATCCATTTTCCCCAAATCATTCAATAGTTTAAATTTCTAATAAAAATTCGAATAGGTTTTTTAAGTTGTGAAGTTCATTTTAAAGTTACTGTGGGGCTTCCCTGGTGGTGCAGTGGTTAAGAATCTGCCTGCCAACACAGGGGACACGGGTTCGAGCCCTGGTCCGGGAAGATCCCACATGCCGCGGAGCAACTAAGCCTGTGCGCCACGACTGAGCCTGCGCTCTAGAGCCCGCGAGCCACAGCTACTGAGCCCGTGTGCCTAGAGCCCGTGCTCCACAACAAGAGAAGCCACCGCAATGAGAAGCCCGCGCACCGCAACAAAGAGTAGCCCCCACTCCCCTCAACCAGAGAAAAGCCCACGTGCAGCAACAGAGATCCAATGCAGCCAAATATAAAATAAAAATAAAACTTTATTTATTTATTTTTAATTTTTTATTTTTTTTCGGTATGCGGACCTCTCACTGTTGTGGCCTCTCCCATTGCGGAGCACAGGCTCCGGACGCGCAGGCTCAGCGGCCATGGCTCACGGGCCCAGCCGCTCTGCGGCATGTGGGATCTTCCCGGACCGGGCCACGAACCCGTGTCCCCCGCGTCGGCAGGCGGACTCTCAACCACTGTGCCACCAGGGAAGCCCCTAAAACTTTATTTTTAATAAAGTTACTCTGGAAGAGTAAATGTGCAAGAATAGTCAATAAAAGTTTGAAATAGGTTAGTAACAAGAAGAGGCTTTGCCCTTTAGGAAATATATTTTAACACTATAATAACTAAAGCAGCATATTTCTGGTAGAATAGACAAATAATTTAATGGAACTTGAAATGTATAGAGAATTCAGTGTGTGGTTTTAGTGCCATTTCAGATGAGATAAATCTTTTTCACTAAATGGTATTATGACAATTAGATATCCATTTGGAGGGGAAAAATTTAGATATTTGATGAGTTTACTAATCTAAGTGGTGAAAAGTTTTTTAGAAAAACATTAGGAGAAAATGTGGGGAACATTTTTATTATGTTGCAGTGAGGAAGCCCAAGGCTCCCCCCCAAACCACAAAGTTGAAGAGATAAATGTCACACTGGGAAGTACAACATATATAAGAGAAAAGGTGAATATCTATAGTGTATAGTGCCCTTGCAAATTGATTAAAGACAACCCAGTAGAAAAAAGTGCAGAGATTAAACAGATGACTTCCAGAAAAAAAGATTCAAATGACTCTTTGATTAGGGAAACAAAAATTAAAACAAAGTGACTATCAAATTGGCAGGAAATCCAGAAATACTTGTCTAGATGTTTTAAGGGTATATGTCCTTTTAGCATTGTTTATAATGATGAAAAATTGGATATAATCTAAACATCCAACGGAGATATTTGTGGTATCTCCACTTTATCCACAGTTTGGAATACTATACTGATTTTTCATTGAGCGTATACTGCTTTGTAATATCAAAACCCAAATGTAAAGGGAACTGCAAGAGTAATCACTCACCTTTTATTTTTCTCTAGCTATACCAAACGGCTTTGGTACCAGTCCACTGACTCCTTCAGCTAGGATATCAGCACTAAACATCGTGGGGGACCTCTTACGGAAAGTAGGGGTAAGCCTTTAATTATTTATCACTAGGTGTTTCAGCTGCCAAGGTAATGAATTATTTCTTAATTTGCAGCGAGGGAAGAAAAAAGGATACCTTCCTGTGTTAAAGTCTGTAATTAAGCTGAGAAGCAAGAGCATCCAGTGACCAGCTGAGACTGTGAACACCTCCAGGGCTCAGCCTTGCCAGTGCCTCTGCAGAGGGTCCCTGCGCTTAGCTCCCAGGTTCCCACTGGGCCTTCTTCATGTTCCCCATGGCTGTTACTAAAACATCGTGATTCCTCCTCCTTCCTCTAAGGCTGTGTGTCTTATACCGCCCTCTGATCCTTTTCTTTGCTCTGCCTGCTGTCCTCCTGGTCATCCCCGGGCTTTTTCTTCATAGGACTTCCGCATTGGCTCATGACATGAATTTCTTCTCTTAGTCATACACGTCTTACTGCTGCTTGGCCCCCTCAACTCCTGTGCTGTCTCCTTGGCTCTAACCTTGCATTCCAGAACATTTCGGCTTTTGGAATATTAAACTTGGTTTTGTGCTTATTCAATTTTTTACTCTGTGTAATACCTACACTTTGACTTTATCGAGAGCAGTACTCTTGTTTTGATTTTTCACTTATCTCTTGCTTTCACTTTGTTCCTACTCATCTGTGATCCACGGATCGCTTACTCTGCCATTGTTGACTCATGGGCTCTTTGGCCATGGAGGAGACCTGCAGCCTGGATCAGTCAAGGAACTGGATTTCTTTCCTGCATCCAGATCACAGGAAACAGTCATATGACCTTGTGGATTTTTAAGCCACTATAAAGTTAGCATTTCTAGCATTAGTCAGTTTTCTTTCCTGTTTCCCTCAGTGACTTTTCTCTTTTCAATAATCTACCCCTGAAACTTCCCACTATCCACTGCCCATTCACTTATTTTTGTGTGCGTGTGACTCTGTAAAAAGCAGAAATTGCATTATACTTTACATAAAGAAGAAATGGGAGGCCAAGATAGAAGGTCCTATTGTTACCTTTTCTGGCTCATAAAATTATTGTCTGACCGTCAGATTAACTCTAAATCTGCATTTTAAAGTTACTGTAAAAAGTAATGTGTACAAATCATTCATACATAGAGCAATCTTCCCTTACTCCTAACATAATTTCTTTAACCTAGCTGTCGTAAGAGTTGCGTTGTAATAGTGTAACCTATTTGTTGTAACCTATAACTTGAAGGAATGTGCTTGCTTTTCAGTATTTTAACAACTTTAAGCAAAAAGATGAGGAATTTAACTTACATCCTCCTAATTTTTTTTTTGTTCTTCTGTTGGTTATTTTTATAACTTTAAATAACATGCTTAAACTATGTTTATGAATTTATTAGACTGTATCTCAGCTCCCTGTTGTGTGTGTGTGTCTCTGTCCCTTCTTGAGCTCTCCATTGGTTGGTTCTGAAAATTAGTCAACAGCACCTAAAATATTATGCCTACATGTGTATTATTTACTGAATAATCATAGAGGAGGAGCTGGGCTCTAGGGCTATTTTACTTGTGCTGCTCAACAGGTGTTTCAAGCATTTTGTTCTTTACCTATTATTTACTCAAAACCATATTAGGTTTTTTCATATTTGTATCACAGTTGACATGTATGTCTTTTTTCTTAACATTTTTTTAAATTGGCCATCTTTTTTATTATTTTCACTGCAAAACAATTTTTACAAGATCACAATAAAATAAATAAAAAGAAAAAAGCTAAAATCCTGTCATTTCAATGAATTCAACCATTTTTATTTTTTAAAATTACATTCAGCCTTTGTATGCATATATAATTTGTATATCATTGGATATTTTTGTTATCATGGGTCTTACTTAGCATTTCTGATTACCTTTGTTTTCTTGTGGAGGGAAGAAACATACACTTTCTTTGCTATATCTTGTATCTTCCGGCTTCTTATTTACTGAGTGCTCTGATATGCTTCTAGGGCTGCTGCACTGCTGTCAGCCTTGAATTTCTCTTCATTATACTCTTGGGTTAGTTCTGCCTGTTCCTGGACCCCATGTTGTCATCTTTGTTCCCTGTTTTGCTTTAGTACCTTAAGTAGTTTATTTAGAAATGGTGCACGAAAGTTGAACTTAGAGTCCTTGCATTGTTTACACATTCAGCTGACAGTTTGTCTTCTAAGGTGTCGTTAGAATTTTTGGTCTGCTGTTATCCTCCAGCCCCTGCATACTTTTATGAATATTTCATTTTCTACTTCTTCACACTACTTTGTCCGCTGACTTCACCTGGAAGCCCCATTCCCACTCTTGCATCCTCTTCCACTGAGAAATCAAGGCCATCTATTTAAACTTTGTTTTCCTCTCTTAACCTTCTTTTAGTACTCTCCTATTATTACCTCTGTGGCTGTTCTTCCTTTTTATCTCAGTGGTAAAAGTATCACATTCCTCCCATGGCTAATTCTGTCCCTCTGTGCTTTGGATCTCATTCCTTCCAGCCTTCTCATCTTTATGTCTCCTGTATCTTCAGACTTTTACTATATGTTTTAATATTTATATGCAATATTTATATATAATGTATTACATATATATACTTTATATTTACTATTTATACTTTATATCTAATATTTATATATTACATATTATACACTTTTTAAACCTTAAGAGCAAAATAAAAGCAGCTATTCTTTCCTTTTACCCTGCGTCTCTCTTTAGCTGTCATTCTGTTTCTCTTTTCCCTTCCCAGCCAAGTTTTTGAAAGCATGTCTCCATTTATTGTTAGCATTTTTGATGGCATACACACTCCCCAGATAGCCTAGTCTGGGCTATGTTTCCTGCTCACTCCACTCAAATTGCTCACTGATGATCTCAGTGCTGTCAAATCCAAGGGATGCTGTTCTGTCCTAATTTTACTTGAAACATTCAACACTGACTTATTTTTTTGAAATGGCCTTCTTTTCTCTGCTTTTCTGATGCTGTGTCGCTGTGTCACGTCTGCTTGCCTTCCTGCCTGTTCCTGTTGGTCACCTTGTTGGGTCTTCATCTGCCCACCCTTTCGGTGTTGATTTTGCTCAGAGTTCTGTCCTTACCTTTCTGATCTTCTTCACAACCACAGTTTCATCTCCTACTTGGTGTGGATATGGTCTAAATCTTGATTGCTAGGCCACTGTTTTTGACTGCCAGACCCAGTGCTTGCATTAGGCTGTCTCACTGACACCTCAGATACAAGTTGTGCCTGTTATATGATAGATTCTCAGCAAATATCAGAACAAATAAATGAGTGTCTTGAATATAGGAAATTAATGGCTCTCAATTTTTATTGTGTATGTGTCTATTTAAGAAGATGCTGAAAAAATGCTTTTTCAGAGCTTGTCCTACAAGGTCACTACCTCTCTTCCTTCTTTCGTTGTTATTTTACTAGGTCATGGTACTTTTGTTTTAAGAAAGGAGAAGAGAAAGAAGTTTCAGTCTGTTTCTGTTGCTCTGTCTTAATAGCCGTTGTTGAAATTATGGGGGGAGGGTTCTCAGAGTGGAATATGTTATCTGTGGATTTAATTTTTTTAAATTTATTTTATGCATTTATTTTTGGCTGCGTTGGGTCTTTGTTGCTGCGTGCGGGCTTTCTCTAGTTGCGGTGACGGGGGCTACTCTTCATTGCGGTGCGTGGGGCTTCTCGTTGTGGCGTGCGGGCTTCTCGTTGCGGCGTGCAGGCTTCTCGTTGCGGCGTGCGGGCTTCTCGTTGTGGTGGCTTCTCTTTTTGTGGAGCACAGGCTCTAGGCACATGGGCTTCAGTAGTTGTGGCATGTGGGCTCAATAGTTGTGGTGCACGGGCTCAGTTGCTCCTCAGCATGTGGGATCTTCCCTGACTAGGGCTCAAACCCACGTCCCCTGCATTGGCAGGCAGATTCTTAACCACTGTGCCACCAGGGAAGTCCCTGTGGGTTTAATTTATCTATGTATTCCACATTCCTTAGTGTCATGGATAATAGGATTGGACTATTTTTTGTCTTTTTTTTTTTTTTCGGGGAGAGGGGTTTGATTTGGTAAAGTGTTTGTGGGAAAGGGGGAGTTGGTGATATTTGTGAGCAATGGAAATTGATGAGAAACTTCTGTTCTCTTCATGTCATCTGTCGGTTTGTAGAGCCTGGCACTGACCAGGTGTTGTGGTGACAGGTGCTAAGCAGGCACTCAGTTTAGAGGTAAATGCTAACGGACTGGTGTCATTTTCAGGTGAATTATTTAATTATAGACGAAGGGTATTAGACGTTTTACAATGTGCTCTCAGAAGTAGAGTAGCATTTAACTTCATGTGAGGTGTTGTAAATGAACTTATCCATTCTGATACAGTAGAAATGACTAACCTGAAGCCCTAAAGAAAGAATTGGCCGCTTTAAAAATTTTTCAAGTGATGTTTTTGCATTCTTTAAAATGCTTGCTCCCAAAACACACACACGCACACACCCAACTAGCCAACTAACAGTCCACAACTTAGAAAGAAACGGTGGATAGGGCCAAGAGACCTGGGATACATCTCTGTATACTGTGCCACATTTTTCTTAGTTGTAAGGTGAGGATTATATCTGTATCCCTCAGTAACACTGAGAGAAATGTATATTCTGAGTTCATTAGAAAGGGAGTCAGCATAAATATTCCCTCTTTCTATTAGAAAGGTGATTGATATGGCTTAAACAGCCACCATTATCAACTGAGAGAATAAGATTTGAGTCTTGAAATAGAAATGGTTTGAAATGCAAATTTTTATGTGCAGCTACTGTTTTGACAACCAAATCATTCCTTCTTCCTTTTGTAGGCTTTAGAATCCAAATTAGCAGCTTGCAGGAATTTTGCAAAGGACCAAGCATCACGAAAATCCTATATTTCAGGGAATGTTAACTGTGGGGTGATGAATAGCAACGGCACGAAGTTCTCTCGATCAGGGCACACGTCTTTCTTCGACAAAGGGTAAGTCTTGGAAATTCTAAACGTTAATTTTTTGGGTAGTGAAGTTGCCCATTATTAATTGAGCTTGTTGAACTTTGAAAAGATAAACTCAGTTTGATAAACCTACCTGAAGCGTTATCATTGAGATCTTAGGGGACATGAAGTCTGTTGTCTTCTAGTCCCCATGGAGTCTGTTGCCCTGGGAACCCTGACTCTGAAGCTTCTGTCCTGGGAAGCAGACTCTTGAAAGGCAGCTGTGTTAGGCTCTGGGGATTTAAAGATGACTATGATGCAGTCCTTGTGCTCAAGGTGCTTGCAGGCTAGTAGACTTTCTTGGCAAATATTTGTTAAGAGTAGAAGAGAACATGATGGTCATGTATGTGTGAACTCTTCAACAAACCTTCTGTCTGAAGATTTTAGAAAAATATAAAACCACTGGATCAAGTACAGTTTAGGAGATACAAGTTTTGTATAATGTGAAGATGTTTTTTGGGGAATTGAGAATTAAAAAAAATTGTTGTAAGATTAAAGCAGTGGTACATCCTTAATACAAAAAATATGTCAGTTGGTACAGAGTATATAAAGTAAAAAGTGTTTTCCGTTTTCACACTGTTTTTGCATCCTTATAGTTATTCCTAGGCATGCAAAATCATATTTTTATGCATCTGCTATACACTTTTAAAAACTTATGGGCTACTTTATTTTATTTATTTAATTAATTTATTTATTTTTGGCTGTGTTAGGTCTTCATTGCTGCGCGCGGGCTTTCTCTAGTTGCGGCGAGCGGGGGCTACTCTTTGTTGCGGTGCGCGGGCTTCTCACTGCGGTGGCTTCTCTTGTTGCGGAGCACAGGCTCTAGGCATGTGAGCTTCAGTAGTTGTGGCATGTGGGCTCAGTAGTTGTGGCTCGTGGGCTCTAGAGCGCAGGCTCAGTAGTTGTGGAGCACGGGCTTAGTTGCTCCATGGCGTGTGGGACCTTCCCGGACCAGGGATCGAACCTGTGTCCCCTGCATTGGCAGACGGATTCTTTTTTTTTTTTGGCTGCATTGGGTCTTCGTTGCTGCACACGGGCTTTCTCTAGTTGCGGCGAGCAGGGGCTATTCATCATTGTGGTGCGTGGGCTCCTCATTGCGGTGGCTTCTCTTGTTGCGGAGCACAAGCTCTAGGCACGCGGGCTCCAGTAGTTGTGGCTTGCGGGCTCTAGAGCACAGGCTCAGAAGTTGTGGCGCATGGGCTTAGTTGCTCCACGGCACGTGGGATCTTCCCAGACCAGGTCTCAAACCCATGTCTCCTGCATTGGCAGGTGGATTCTTAACCACTGTGCCACCAGGGAAGTCCCTGGGATACTTTAAATACTGCTCTACAATATGCCTGTGGTGACTTATATTGCCAGTATCTTTCCGTGTCAGTACATATTGTTCTACTCAATTAAAAAAAAACAAACCAACAAAATGCTGCATGCATATACTCTTGTATGGGTGTGCCTTGGTCTAGGTAACTGGTTAGGACCTATGGTCTGAGATGCTGACTGTGTGACTTAAGGTAGCTGGTAGTGGAGCAGCAACTGAGGCACCAGTGGTCCCTTGCCACTGTCTCTGCTTTGAGTCATAGAGGCAGCTTGTCCTTGTTCTGTGAAAGCAGTATAGAAATTTTCACAACTTCTTAAAGGAACTTGTATTTTCTGCTTTCCTCAGTGACAGTGGCACATTTGTGGAGGCCTTGATTTGATACATAGTCCACTCTAAAAAGCTTTTTGTTGTTCATCCTTGTGGAGTGGAGTGTTCTGGTTTTTCTCTCTCCCTTAAGAGAATTCTACCTTGAAGTATATGTATTTCATTAAGGAGCACATTCTAAAATAATATATAAATCAGGGCTTTCTTTATACACATTTCATTAAAAGCACATTCTAAAATATCAACATATAAATCAGAACTGTATTCTAACCGTTGGGGCTCCTCAGTGGTGGTAAGAATAAAATTAATATTCCACATGTTTAGGAGTTCCAGGCAACCTTGAGGAGTGTCATTTTTTTTTTTTGGCGGTACGCGGGCCTCTCACTGTTGTGGCCTCTCCCGTTGTGGAGCACAGGCTCCGGACGCGCAGGCTCAGTGGCCATGGCTCACGGGCCCAGCCGCTCCGCGGCATGTGGGATCTTCCCGGACCGGGGCACGAACCCGTGTCCCCTGCATCGGCAGGCGGACTCTCAACCACTGTGCCACCAGGGAAGCCCAGAACAAATTTTTAATTGTATTCTTTCTGTTAAGAATGAGATATGGTTTTGTGGGTTGGCTTTTTCTCAAGTGTTTAGTTTACATGGTAAATGGATTGTATATGCACACTCAAATATTAACCTATTCTTGCTCGAGTTACGTTTGTAGTTGCCATCTTCCTGAGGATAACTCTCGTGTGGGTTTTGCTATGTTCTTACTTCCTTGCTGCTTTGCTTTGATTCTGGCTTCCTTTTGGCCTGCCTGGCTTTTTACCTCTGGCCTTCCTTCCTGCTCACCTGGTGACTAGATAAAAACCATGATGGCATATACCTGCTGCAAAAGGAAGGGGTAAATATCCCCACTCCCAGCACCATTATTAGACCTGGCTGGTTAAAAGCATAAATGACAGTTCTTGTAGAAGTGTAGCTTGTAGTTTCAGCATGAGAAGAAGCTTTCCATTTAAAAAAAGCCTTTGGCTCTAGAACTTGCCTGCTGCCTCTCACTCCAAGGAGTCTGTCTGTAGCACTGTTACTGTTTGGGAGAGTTTGCCAAAGTTGGTTTGCGTGCGTGTGCACGTATTGAATGTGTGTGTATACACTGTGCGCTCCTGCTTCCCTCAGAATCTTGAGATGAAGCAACGCCTTACCACGTAAACATAAAGCCTTATTGTTATGTATTGCTTTATGGGATTTGAAAATATTTTGTAAGTTCTGATTAGTTGAGGGCTTCTTGGAGTCAGGATTTTATCTAGTCTGATCACTTCAGTCCCTAAAATGCGGGTTGCTGGGCCTACTTCCCTTTTGTTGCTGTTTCCTCCAACTGCTACCAGCCGTTCATATCACTCATCCAAAAGGACACCAGTTCACATGCAGTGCAGTCATTTGAGTTCTCTCAAAAATGTTCTTGTTTTCTCCATAGCTTTTGTTTAGCTTCTTACGTATCACTTGTCCTAATTTTGTAAGCCAGTCTGATTTCTTTTGGGTTGGGTGTAGGTGAACGTAAACTAATTTTAGGGCATGGTGTGAAAATAGTATTTGTATTACTGTTTAATATGTTTTCCTTTCTTTTACTAGGCAAGAAAAAGTTATATTTCCCACGTTGTTCATGGGTAACTGAACTTGTTTGCTGTGCTCTTTCATTCTTAATCATGGTGTGTGGTGGAAGACAAGTTAACATTAACAAACTGGTTTTACTAACTGCATGGGGCTGACTGCTTTAACCAATTTCCAGCCCATGAGTGAGCTTTCAAGTTCCTGTTTGATTTGACTGTGCACCATTATTATTGGTTCAGCTGTGCAAAACAAAAACAAGTTAGCTGTAGTGGTCCTGGGGCGGTTGTGAAGTGCTCTGATGGTACTCCTGTTACAGGTGGGAGTGTGGTAGAGATGACGCCAGCCGTCTTGGGGCGGGGGGTTGGGGGTCACTGCCAGGCCCTGGGACCCGCATATGACTGCCTCCACGGGCCTGGGGTGCTTCCTGTTACCCAGTGTCTTCTGTTTTCTCAAAGCAGCACTAATGATATTGGATTCTTGCTGTGTGGGGACTTTCCTCTGTGCTCACGCTTGTGTTCCCTCAGGACACTGGAATGGTAGATGGGGACGTGTATAAGGGCTGCCTTCCTTTTCAGGAATGTAAATTTCAGTTTGCAGAGCCTGGGCCGAGGACTGGCGCTGTGCTGAGCTTCCATTTATCCATATAGCTGGAAGACTGGGGTCTGGAGTGTGTCTGCCTGCTCTCCTGAATTAGCTCTAGCCCAATCTCTTCCTTTTCTTTCCTGCCCTCTCAGGTGTACCTGTTCTTGCTTTGACAGATTTAGTCCCCATGCTTTATCTATATTGTGTTAAATTTATTATCCTCCTGACCAGCTTCTAAACATGCATTGGTTCTTTTCCCTCTTTCACGTCTTCTGTTGCCATTTACAGCTGACCTTTAGTTCCTTATCTTAGCTGGATTCTCTATTTTTCAGACTCCTACTAAACTAGATTTTTGTGGTATGATCAGGAAATTTTATAGCTTCTGGAACCTTTTTTACTTAGATGATTCCCAGATCTGTATCTCCATCCCTGCCCATTTTTTTCTCCATTCAGTCCTGTGTTGTCCACTGGGACATTGCCCTTCGGCTCTTTTGCTGCTCTCTAAAACCAAATGTGGTGAGTATGGAGATGTTTCTTTTCTTGGAAACCTTTCCTCATTGCACAGCTTTGCGGTTCCCTCAAAGGACCTCCCCAGACTGATAATTCTGCCTCTAGGTTCAGCTTTCTCCTTCTTCCTGGTCTTTTACTTACTGATTCTTGACTCCAAGAGGGGAGCGAGGTAAGACCCTGGGGGATTGTTATTCTCTCTCTCTCTCTCTCCCATAGAACTTTCAGATCCAGAATTCCCATTTCTGTCCACACAGAGAAGCTACGTTATCTAGTTTCTTGTTTTCCCTTTATATTTTGGATCACACTGCTTAGTTTTTCCATTAGAGCAACCTGCAGTGGGAGCACCAACGTGCTTGTTCACTGGAGCCTGTCAGGTGTCCCTGGGCCAGGAGGAAACTGAGAAAGGATAATGGCCTGGGCATCTGGAGGCAGGTTGTGGGCCCAGCTCCCCATTGACAAGCTCACAGGGTGCACTCAGGTGAATGGCTGGACCTTCTCCTGCTTTTGTTTCCTTGGCAGTATAACAATGGGGATGAACTTAACATTCCTTAAAGGTCCATTCCTGAAGATGCAGGAATCTCAGTCCTAAGCCTGCACGTGGAGCCATCCTCACATTTGCTGCTTTTGCACGCCTGTGGGACAGGCGCCAGGTTCTTCTTGGCACCCAGTAGTGCTCCCTTTCTGCCGAGTTTTGGGGACTGTCTGTAGCCCTGCCTTCTGCCATGCTCTGTGCAGCTCGGAATCTGATGTCCACACGTGTAAAGCTGCAGCTGTTTGTGAGGCCTGCCTAGTTAGTTCTCCCTGAGGTTCTAGGAGAGGCAGGCATCAGGGCTCTGGGACCAGGCAGACAAATGACAGACAAATGGCTTATTATGTGAGGGCTACAATGGCATGTGGATGTGGGCTCTGTCCCCAGAAGAGGCAAAGGCATACAGCCTTGGAGGATGGGGAGGGATGAGTTAAAGTTTTCAGATGTGATGAAGCTCAAATATCAGACCTCCCCAGCCCAAAGAGAAAAGAGAAAATCTTGAGTGTGCATCACTGAGGTGGAAAATGGACAACAGGGGGAGATTGCACTGGTCAGAGCCCCTTCTGTTGCTCTTGGCCTGTGCGGGTAGCATGATTTCCAACTCAAGATCTATACGCAGGTTAGTTTCTTCAGATGTTAACTGTTCTTCAAAGTAGTCAAGGGTCATTAGTCAAGTCTCTTTGCATGCCTGTTTCTCCAGGAGGTTGCCCTCACCTCTTCAGTGTATGAAACTGTCATCTTGATCTTGGTGGGGAATGTGTCTGTGTTTTGCTTTTTTAAGAGAACCTCTGTCCATGAGTCTGTATTCAACTCCCTGGGCCCCTCTGATGAGTCGGCCGGTGGGGACAGTGGTGGGTACGTGTGGGGCAGTCCGGCCCCTTGCACTTGGTGGCATCTCCCAAGTTGTGAGTGGGACACATTTTCCTAGGAAGTTTGTCAGTGTGGAAGGGCTGCAGTGGTGTCCTGAGAGGGGCTGCAGGCCTTGCACTCATTCCCTCATTGCTTCCTGAGGCTGTGCTGCTGGGCGCTGGGGCTGGGGCGGGGCTGGGTCCTGGCTGCAGGTGCTTGCGCTGGGCGGGGCTGGTGTCTCACAAGGTGGCAGAGAAGCCTACCCATCTGTCTTTGCTTGCTGAACAATTTTAAAAAGTTATTTTTCTCCCCCTTATTTAAGATGTTCCTGTACATTGTAGGAGATTTGGAAAACAATAGAAAAGTATAAAGTAGTAAATAAAATTTACCCACAACTCGGGGAAGAAGAGTAACTATTGTTCCATTTTCCTTCTGTAGTATATGTGGGGGTGCGTGTGTGTGTCCACACGTTCTAGATGTAGCTCTGGGTGGTAATGTCTAGCTGTGTAAGGGGCTGTAGTCCAGAATATATACTACTCACTGTTTTGCCTTCATATTATGGAGCATATCCAGTTTGGTAACCTGATGCTTTTTCCACCTAGCGTTAATTACATTCGGAATATTTTCCGTGCTGTTAAGAACCCTGGAATGTGTTTTTAATGGCTGTATGACATTTCATTGTTGGTTTGTACCCTTATTTATTTAGGTAGTTCCCTACTGGTAGACGTTTAACCTGCTCTGTTGGGAAATCAATCAGGGCTGTGGCTGCCACGGCCAGTGTGATGAAGTTGCCGAGAAGGGAGCAGTAGTGTCATCACCCCCAGGACCACAGGCTTCTCAAGTCTCTCACCAGCTCATGCTCTCTAGGCAGCTCTCTCCCCTGGGCCATCAGGATTCTGCTCTAGGCCGGGAAGAGGAATAGTTGTAGAGAGCAAATGAATTTTGCTGTGTGTCGAGTGATTTTAAATGACAGTCTCTCTTTCTCTTCCCTTCCTTCTCTGCTCTGGCCACCCCCACAGGGCAGTAAACGGCTTTGACCCGGCTTCTCCTCCTCCCGGTCTGGGCTCCTCGCGCCCGTCGTCGGCACCGGGTATGCTGCCTCTCAGCGTGTGAGTGCCTGGCCTCCAGGTCGGGGCTCCCGCCCTCCTGCAACAACCCAGGACACCCACGCCTCACCCCTCGGTGCCCGGGCCCAGCTCGTGCCCCTCCGTCTGCCTCCCCACGGCTGGCAGAGGGCAGGCTGCATGCAGTGGCGGCTGCTGGGCCCTGCCCAGCCCCAGGACTCTGCGCGACATCAATACTGGCTATTTTCTCTTCTCGCCGTAGTGCCGTTGGTTTCACATGATTGCACTTTTGTGGGTCACAAGGTGATACATACACGTATTACTTGGTCACTGGATGCAGAAGTACCCATTCATCACACCTGCCTCATAGCCCCCTCCCTGCTGTACTGATAGGATTTAGTTATGTTTAGGACATTGCAGATCTTCTAGAGGTTCTCCCCCAAATCAGGTCGACGTGTGCTCTCCTCCTGAGCTCCCACCCAAGCATCTGCAGTGCTCATGGATCATGTGTCCCCCACCTCCACCCCCATGGTTTGGGCCTGTTGCTGGCAAAGAGTCAGGAAGGTCACTGAATTAGGGAACATTTTCTGCACCTTCTGGTTTTACTTCAGCAGTTATCATTCCATAGACTAGCCTCCCAGAGCAGCAAAATGCCTGTCTGAGCCCAGGTGGCAGGAGCTTCTGGGACCTGGGCACGTGCAGGGCTGCGCCCCTGCCGTCTCCTCCTCCTCCATGTGCCTGAGACTCGGGGCAGGGGGTGGTGGCAACCTCCTCGCCAGCTCTCTGGTCCTTCAGTTAAATGACACCTTCAGAGTGTTTTTGTTTTGTTTTCAGAGGGCCTGTCCGTTTGTGTTAGGAAGGGTTGAGTGGCCTGATTCCAGGGGCTGGCTGGTGCCAGCCCCTGGGGGCAGACTGACCATAAGTGGTTGTCCCTGTGCATCCTTTGATTACTCTCATGCTGCATTTACTGTTTACATTTGTTTTATTGTACATAGGTTTGTAAACATTATTGCCTAAGATATTTGTATATAACTTGGGCTTTGTAGCTTTTATTTATTCAGAACTCATATGGCATGTTAAAGACTTATGATGGTGTCCTACTCTGGGCAGCTGTGTAGGATCATCACGTGGTTAAAAAAAAATACTCCCCCTCAAAAAAATCTTTTAATGTGGAAACAATAAATTTCACAGAAAAAAAAGAAAAAGGATTGAGGTTGCTTTATTGGGTTTCTGCCATCCTGGGAGAGAAGAGCTGGAGTTGCAAAGCCAGGTTCAAATGTCACTTCTGTTGTGACATGGGACACGGGGATGTGGACAGCAGCTGTGGAATAGGGCAAAGAAAATTCAGGCGGCCTCAGGATGTGTGAACAGGCATTCTCATGCTGACTGTTTTTTATTTATTTTTTTAAAAATTGAAGTATAGTTGATGTCCAGTTTTACACAAGTTACAGGTATACAATATAGCGATTCACAATTTTTAAAGGTTATATCCCATTAATAGTTATACAGAGTACCGGCTGTGTTCCCTGTGTCGTACAATACATCCCTGTGGCTTATGTGTTCCTCATGCTGGTTCTTGATGCTGCTTTGTGCTCCTAGCTGTGATTTCCAGGAGAGCCTGAGAATAGCCCTGGCCCCGTGTGGGAATCTGGGAGGAGGGACCGGCACTTTGAGGGAGGCAGCTTGCTAAGTCTTGGAGTAACCGCGATGGATCCAGGAGCTGGTCCTCCTGCTGGGCTGCTGTTCATGACATGTGCTGGTGTTCTGGGATTAGAGGTTACTTGGATCTGGGCTTCTCTTCTCATCCCTTGAGAGAAGGTGCCAGATGTTTAGTAGCAAGAGACAGGGTGACTGGACTTGAGGAGCGAGTTAACTGGGGCATCTGTACTAATGTGTCAGATTCTGAGCACTGCTTATAACAAAGAGCATAAACGGAGTAGTTTGTAGTTTGAAGACTGTATGTAAATGAAAAGTAAGTGAATCCAGTTCCTAAGTGAATAAGAAACGTTAAGGTAGGATACATTAAACATTTTTTCTTCTGTCAGTATGCAGGCAGGAATAGCTTCTATTAGTTGTTCCTGGAGATTTCATCATAAGTTGACTCACGAGAGACGCTTGCTTGTTCTGGTGTGTCTGTGCTGTGCCCAGCTCTGCTGGCCGAACAGTTGAAAAGAAAACTCCAGGTCTCTTACTGATGGGCAGACTCCCAGCTTCTTTCCCAGCCATCATTGGAAGGGTTGGATTAGATCAGAGGTTTCAACGTTTAGCAGACCTCTTTGTTTATGCAGGAACCCCAAATCTAAAACATAACAAACAGAGCTACTCTGGTTAAAGTAAGGATGAGTTCTGGAGCTTCAATCCTTTTCCTTGGCTCCCCAGCGATTTCTCACTTCCTCTCCAGCTGCACACCCCTGGGATCATCTCACCAGTTGTTATTCAGGCAGTGGCTGGGAGTAGGGCCCTGGCTGCAGGGGCCCACGTGTTATTCACTGATGTCTCACCACTGCTTTGGGTCCAGGAGAGCACAGGCCAGGTCCGTGAAAGTACGGAGTGTGCTGCTAGGCTTATTTCTGGCCCCTTCAGGACTCCCACATAGTTTTGGTTTTTGATAGCTGCAGCAGCCCTTGGCATATGACCCCCTGAGGAAGCTGGTTGATTCCCCAAGCCTCTTTTAGCTTTCTCCGTGGATTCCAGATCTTCCTCCACTTACAGTGGGATTACGTCCCAGTAAACCCACTCATTGTAAATTGAAAATGCGTTTAATACACTTAACCTACTGAACATCATAGCTTAGTCTCGCCTACCTTAAACATGCTCAGAACGCTTAGCCAACAGTTGGGCAAAATCATCTAACACAAAGCCTATTTGATAATTAAGTGTTGACTATCTCATCTAATTGATTGAATAGTGTACTGAAAGTGAAAAACCAAACGGTTGTCTGGGTGCAGAATGGTTGTAACTGTATTGGTTGTCGACTCTCGTGATTGTGTGGCTGACCGGGAACTGCCCTGTCCAGCATTGTGAGAGAGGATTGGGCTGCATATTGTTAGCCTGGGAGAAGATTAAAATCTAAAATTCAAAGCATGGTTTCTGTTGAGTGTATCGCTTTTGCATCATGCTAGAATCAAAAAAAATCTTAAACCATTGTAAGTCAGTGACCCTCTGTATCTGGTTCAAGATGCTGCTTTGTACTTGCTCAAATAGAGCATTTGCTTCCTGGTATGAAGGTTCTACTAACTGCTTGCCTGTATAGCTAAAGATCCTCTGAGTGGGTTCTCCTCCTAGGGCTGCTCGATTGCCAGGTTTGCGTGGCTCACACTGAAACCTTCAGGAATGAGCTGCCCCTGGCCTGGGTCCACATGGTCTTCCCTGCGTGGAGGGGGCTGATTTTCCAGGTGGCAAAGGACAGCTTCTTGTCTCCAGCTATTTTCGTCTCACCACCCATTCCCATCCCTTGCTCCTGAAACATCTTCCTGCATAAAATAGGAGCCAGCTGAGTGGCCGGAAGTGATACCCCACCAACCCAGTGAGGAGCCAGAAGCCACAGCTGGGGTGTTGAGTCACGAGTAGGCAAGTGGCAACTAGATACGGTGACCTGGGCGCAGGATGAGCTGGTTTTGCCTCGGTCTACAGATGGGAAGGCGGGCCCAGGGTTTAGGTGACTGGCCTAAGCTCACACAGCTGGTTCACGGAAGAGCCAGGTTTGGAAAGGAGCCCAGTGGTTTTCTGCTGTCTTCACCACCTTGTCAAACTCGAGGCCTCGCTGGCCTTGACTGTGTCTCATGCCTCAGGAGGTGAGCTGATTCTGAACGCTTGGAAGTGATGTGCACGAAGGCGACACAGCCTTTGCAGTGGGAGGAATGCGGCCCATCCACCCTCCTCCTCTCCCAATCTTGTCTGTCGTGTGTGGACTCTGTTTCTCTCAGAAGCTGTCTTGGAGACGCCATTAGCATCTCCTGCAAGCCAAGGTGGAAGCTGGCACCTCTGGGGAAGGGGACATGACCTGGGGTGCGGCAGTGGCTTTAGGGGGCAGCCTGTAGCCAGGTCTCTCCTGCCTGGCCGCTGGTGGGAACAGGGCCTAAGGGGGGTTGGGTCCAGGCTGTCAGTTGTCCGCACTGTTTGCCTAGAGGATGCTAAGATAAGCCTTTTCTACATTCTGACTTTTACTTCATGGGTTGTTTTTCTCTCTATATTTGCCTCAAAGTTTGAAACAAATTGAGAGCACTAGCTTGGCCTTTAAAATTTGAATGTGTTTACTGAATTCTTTTCTAAAAATGGGAGCGGGGGCAGGAGGCATCTTTGCAAATCATTTTCCTATGACTTAGAGCATCTTATCTAACAACTGGTCCCATGACTTAAAAATATGATACATAGGAATACAGTAGCCCGTTTTTAATTTTAAGGAAAAACAATCTCTAGTAAATATTAATGTAACAGACTTCTTTTATGAGATAGTGCATGTGAAGAGGCAAATTTGAAAACAGAGCGAAGCTTATGGTGCTGGTGTTTGTGCCACATGGGGTTATGATTTGGAGTCATGCTTTATCCTGCTGCCCACCTGCACCCACAGGAGTTATGTTAGTGTTTGGAAACTGAACAGATGTTTCACTTGTTTACCTGTGGGGTGTTTTCTAATCCGGTATCAAGTTTGCTGCCCCCATTGAAATATGGGCATTCTGCTTGGGTCATGATATGCAGGTGGAGGCCTGGGAATGAGGTGCTGGGCTGGCAGGACTGGGCAAGTTTTCTGTGCGTGGATCAACAGCGACGTCTGTGTGAGGCTCAGAGCCTTGTCAGTAGATGGAGCTATGAAGCAGTTTTTTGGTTCTAAAAAAAGTGAGTGCTTTAACTGCCCACCCTCCCCAGCAAATCCTGCTGTCACCTAGAATTTAGGGGACTAGGTACACTTTTACATATTGGTGTCACTAAATTAGCCTCTGTAAGTCTTGACTCAATCTAACAATGTGATAAGCTGTAACAGCTCTTCATCTATGGTAGTAAGAACAAACAAAATCGGTCTCAACAGTACTAATATAAATGTCTGATGGCAGGGGAATGGAATGGTTGGGATGACTTATCAGCTGAACAAAAGACCACAGAGCCACTGAAATGTAAGTGTGCAGTTGTGCTAATCTGTGGGAATGGAAATGATCAATGAGGACACAAAATAGATGAACATGCAATTGCAGCTTTATAAAAAAAAAATCAGAAGTGAAATGAAAAGATGAAAATAGTTTACTATTTGTCAAGGGTTCTAAATTTTCCTGTAAAGTTGCTCAAATTTTTTAAAAATTGAAGTAACGAGACTGATTTTCTTTCACTGCCCCAGTTGGTCTGAAGAATTGTGCTGAGTAGTTCTGAGAGTTGACCAAGTAGCACAAAGCAGGGGGCTCCCTGACCTGCCAGATGACCGGGCTGAGTCATACTTGGGGAAATTTTAAAGTGCAGGTTCCCCCAGGTTCCACCCCAGCGCCAGCCTAGTGAGGAGAGTTCTGTATTTCATGGACTCTCAAACGTCAGCAATTATAAGACACACCTTTATTTTGTAAAACGGTAAGAAAAATGTGCCAGCTGGAACTATGAAAACGCCTATCGTTTAGACTTTGTATTTATTGAAAGTCTAACAGACTTCTTTATGCAGATTTTCATCATATCACACTTAATTCATACACAAAAAGGAAAATGTGAGAGATAGTCCTAAAACTTCATTGTGATTCCAACGTTCTGAACTACATTTTGACCCAGAGTTGTCCTTGTCCGTGTTTTCCCAAGCAGTGTCATCCTCTGCGCTGCGGTGAGCACTGGTGATGCAGTACTTCTGAAAAGCATACTCTACTGCTGGCTCCAGAATTTTACTCTAAGCTGCTGACACTCATTCTACAAGATCTGACGCTGGGCTTTATTGACCTTACCAGGAGTCAGGCAATGACAACCACATGACAACTGCCACCTCCTGAAGGCGATTATGAGATGCATGAGCTTACACGTGAGAACAGGAGCATCTTAGCTTCTGTGCAGTGTGGTCCTTTGAAGGAGCCAGCGCTCTGCTTGGATGTCTCAGTCAGACCCAGTGTTTAATAGTCTGATTATGTCACGTTACCTCTTGAATAAGGCTTCGTGACATCCAGTTAGCGGGGACGGATTCCATTATTGGGCGACTTTGAAAAAAATAAACAGACCTCACTGCTGTAGTGCATCAAACACGAATTTGTAGTCTTGGTGTTAGGGGTGAAGGGCGTGTTCATACTTCGTGCGTGTGGTACGTAGGCACTGTAATTACAGTTAACGTTGTCTTTGGAAACTGGCGTCATGTCATTATATCTTTATAGTGTTTCATATTAGATTTCTGAAAAGAACTGTATGATTTGCTAGATTTCCAAATGACAGGTGGCTACACGAGGAAGTAGACTGCCTGGTTGGTCCTGACCGTGCACAGGACATAGCATTCTTGCAAATGCTCAGCCTTTGGGAAAGCTCTTGGTGAAGATCTTTTCCCTCCCAGAGCGACTGGGAAGCTTCTGTGGATGGGGACTCGCCTCGGGTCTCAGCCACGGGCTTCACCCAGGCCTGCCTGAACTAGGGGGAGTGGAGCCATGTCTCCAGTTTCTAAAGATTCCAGCCTATGGCCTGTTGTGACTTTTTTTTTTTTTTAGGGGCGGGGCAGGAAGTGGTGGTTCCTAGCCTCAGACAACCGTGAGCTCTTTTCTTCCGCAGTCTTGACAGACATGTCTATTGTCATAGCAACGTTGGCGTCAGGAGGAAGGGGCCATGGGTCAGTGATACCCAGAGCCATAGGGAGGGCCGGTTGTAAGATATCGGTCTTCTAGCTCATTTCATCTTCATTGAGGTTTCCAGGGATGGGGAAGATTGGTGACAGAAGTAAATGTGATAGGGCACTAGTCTTTCTGATATCAGAATGCCCAGGACAGTCAGGCTAGGCACAGATGTGTTATCCGTACCAAAGTAATTTAGAAGAATTTCCTAGAACGTCTGCATTAAAAAGAGCAGCAACTGTGGTGTGGCAAGGGCAGAAAGAGCATTTAAAGTGTACGTGACAGAGTTAAAACCCCAGCAGAGCTCATCTAAACTTCATTTCCACAAAAGGCTAAGGCTTTCCCACGTCTTGCCTGAGTCCTTCCTCACGATGGACCATACACCTGTGGGGTGGGAGCTGGCCTATTGCTTTGTCTTTGACACTCAGAGCCCGGCTCCCAGGGATTGGAATCTGTTCATGTAGATTATATGTTTCTCCTGATAGGCTGAGTAGTTGGGAAACAGTGTGACATTAACACCAGTTAAACCAGCCAGCAGGGAAGGATTCTTTTTGAGAAAAACAAGCCTCTGAATTCCACAAACCCCTGGACTGAGATACTGAATGCAGGGGTGAGAACACACCTGAGAGACGGTAAGTGCAACTCACCTTTTTTTCCTATGGTAGTGACACAGGAGAAAGGGAACACTTTTGCCCATTTTTCACATCCCCACAACTGCCGAGCAGCCTAGGTATATAGTTCAGACCACCAGAACCAGCCTAAGCTGAGCATATCATGGAAAACCCCCCAGCATTCTCTACATGATTGTGTTCCCCTAGTATCTCTCTCCAGCCTGTCCTAACGGGCTCACAGCTGCCCTTGGATCTCGTCGCCGAATCCTCCCAAAAGCATTTTTAATATGCATCCTGCCTGAAAATGTAGTCTGAAACGTCTTGGACCTCTTAATCCAGTAATGAGCTTCATTGGTTGGTGACTGGAAACCCTCCTCAAGGCTTCATCCTGCAGCCCCGGATTGCTCCCTTCTCCATTAACAGTTGGCGCTCCAGCTCCAGCAGCCCTTTCCTTCCTGATGCAGCTACACACGGAGGCCACCGGTGAGAACAGGATCTGTCACCACGACTGCCCAGACTTAGCCTGTCATCCGACAGTTTCTGCGAGTGCAGTGCCCTCAGATAAAAGCAGCCTGGCTGTCAGCATTTAAACTCTCTGTAGCTTCCAACCTCCGATCAGACCACAGGTGGGAAATCGAGAACAGTAGGTGAGAAAACAGATTTCACATTCACATGATTATTCTTGTTTATTGAGGTCTGTTTATTCTCAACGGGTGCTTTTTCCTCCAAGTAAATATCCAAGTAAATAGAGCAGGCGTAAATATCTATAATGAATAAATTTATTGTCTTACAAAAATCATTGTCTAGAAATATGGGAATACAAGAAAAGATATTTGCAGTCAGGTGTCTGGTGGTCAACAGCCAGTACAATTCATAAAGGGGGAAAATCAAAGATTCCAAACCCACATGACAAATTCTTCCTAACAGATGTTAAAGCTTTTAACCCAAAAGGTTTGTGTTTTCAAGCATGTTGCAGAGGATCAAGGATTTATAATTAACACTGATTCATTGTCACTGAATGTTTATAATACCACTTTGACTAGAGAGGTACATGATATATGAAGCACAGTCAAAACTTAATACATTAGATTGTTACAGAGGCAAATAATATATTTAACATTGTCTTAGTACTGTAGTGTCTAAGGCACTTTCTGTAATGTCAGTTTGATTAACTAGCAACCAAAAACAGAATGCTAAATGTTCACTGTAACACTGTCCCAAGGGGGAGGGGAAAGGAGAAATCAAAAAGGAGTCACATCCACTGGCATGTCAACATTCAGGCAGGTGGCATCTGTTCTCGAGGTTCTGTCAACCTCATCAACAAACTTGGAACAAGTCTCGGACACAAAACCAATATTCCCATTTTGGGCTCAAAGCAGCGGCTGAATTTGCAAGGTCAGCATGAGAGCCTGGCTGGCGAGGGAGGGTATCGCCCAAGCTTCTGCTCCGGGGCCTGCAGCTGCTCGCTCCAGAAGCGAGGAGCACACGGGGGAAGCCGGGGCCTCCGGAGGCCCTCCTGCAGTCACTGTGATGGCTGCCCCCAGGGCCTCAGCTGGGTGGTGGCCGCTGTTCTTCCTATGCACAGACCGGGCCGAGGACAGTTCACGTGAAGAGAGGGGGCACACCACGACTCGAGGGAGGTAGGCATGGCCACCCCACACGGACGCCGCGTCCCCACATCCAACCCACCCCTCCTAATCTCTCCAAAGCCCCTTTCACAGTTTGCTCACTGAAATAGTGTTGATCATTATTTGAAGGAAATGAGAGCTACAAGTGCAGTTTAGGTTCCACAACGTTCTAAGAGACTTGACGTGGCTGAGGAGGCAGGGGCCACATGAACACAGAACTAAGGTTAAGGTAGCTGTCCGTAAGACAGAGCATGCAGAGCGACTGGGCAGCAACCCCGGGGCTGCCCCAGCGACCGGCAACGGGGTCTAGAGTTTGTTCGAAAAAGGGTTCTCTTCTTAACATGTATTATAAAATGGTCTCTTGATGGATATATGGAAAATAGACGCAATCATGAGACGATCTGTTTAGTATGTGTAGGTTTTGTGTATATATATATATAAAAAGGGGAGCAATTGTACCTAAATCTGAAGCAGGAGACAGTCGTGTAGGCTGCAAGTCCTTAAGACACAGTTAATCTCTCAGGAGTCGTGCGGTTCGCCAGTCCCCCAGATCTGCAGGGGGCCCCAAGGCCCTTCCTGCCTGTCCCTCGGTATGGCCTCCGCCGGCTTCCTCGGATCTACTCAGACTGGGGCGGCTGCGTCTCATTGACATCACTGGTCTTACTTTCTGTGTCGTCATCCGACAGCTCCAGGGAAGCGCCCTCGATGTGCAGCTGGCGCCGGCCAGATCGGCTGGCGGAGAAGCTGATTGGGCCTCCTCGCCTGGAGAGCAGAGAAAGTGTGTGGGCACGACCGCAGCAGCTCGTGGCTGGCAAGCCGTTCAACCGCCTGACGACTCAACTTCCAGCCCTTCCTCAAGACGCACCAGCTGGGGTGGTGGGCAGATCAGGAACAGCTCCGTGCTTTCCCACCTCTCCCACATCCGCCTGCGGGACGTCATCCTGGGAGGGCCCCGGAGCCCTGGGGGTGGCTGGCCTCAGCCCCCTGCTCACCATGGGCCAGCCTCTCCCCAAAGGGTGGAGAGTAAATGCTCTATTTAGGCTTTGTGGGCCACCTAAGGTCGCTGTTGAACACTCTTTGTCTTTTTACAGCCTTTATAAATGTAAACACCATTCTTAGCTCCCTGGCTGTACAGGAGAGCAGGGCGCAGACAGGATCTGGCCCATAGGCCACGGTTTGCCAACACCTGTGCTAAGCTTTCCTTCTGGGGGAGAAGGTGTAGCCTTGGCTCCCCGTGTTCTGCCCTCACCCGGGACGCGGACAGACACCTGGGCTGGCTCCCAAGCCTCGAGCCATGTATTCGCACAGCCCACTAGCAAACGCGGAGCAAATGAGTGGGCCTGTTGCTCCTCCATCCTCAAGGACTACTGACGGTCAGGGATCCTGAACAGCTAAACAGGCAAGAACGAAGAGCTGGACAGGAGCCTGAGAAACCACTGCACCCGGAGCCCATGGACGCAGCTGTTTGCAGGCTCTGGGTGTGACCTCACGGAGGCCCGGGGCACTCACCTCAGCCGGTTCTTCAGCGTGCTGACCTCGCGGCTCAGGCCCTCGTTGGCCTCGGTGGCGTCATCCAGTTCCCGCTGGAGTTTGCGCCGAGACGCGTTGGCACGTGTGGCTTCTTCCTCTGCTTCCTCCAGCTGCCGTTTGAGCTGCTTCATCCTGGCGTTGGCCTTCTCCATCTCGGGGAAGTTACACGAACCAAGTCACACCAAACCGGTGAATCCAAATTTGGCATCGCTGCATCCTGAGAGTGTCAGCATAGGCCTCTGCCCTGCCAGCCACGCGAGTGCACACACGAGTGTACCCACACACACGGCAGGCATATACACGTGCGAGTGCACTGATACACAAGACTGGGGCCTGGCCCAAGGCCTTTTGACCAGCCTGCTATTCTCAGCAAAACCATGTCTATGCAGCAAATTATGCTAAAGGAAACTTAAAAAAAAAAAAGCACACCCGCTTTTCATCCCTGAGTTTTCTGCAGAAAAATGACAGTTTAGTATCTTCACACGAGTGCCCTATGGGACTGTGAAAGGGAAGGGCTAGTCCCGCAAGACGCAGAAGAGCCAACAGTGTGGACAGTCTCCAACCCCAGGAGATGCTCCATTCATTTTACACCTCTGTTCAACACAGGTGTGTTGACGTTCTGTTTGATTCAAGTACAAAGCCACTCTGGAAGACCTGACAGGAGAACTCAGCCTGCCCACTGGATCCCTCACTCCTGAACCACAGAGACTGGCCAGTGCCCTGCGGGTCCAGGTCACACCCACCCAGAACTGCCCTCGGTGTTGCTAGGCCCTGAGCGTGGGGGTGAGAAGGGAAGGCCAGGCTGGGTGCCCGACTGGAGCAGGGGAGGAGGAGAGGGGGGAGGAGGAGAGGAGGAGAGGAGGATCTGGGCCAGAGGCAGTGGATCCTCAGCTCCAGCCACGGCGGCAGGTCTCAGAGAGGACCGAGAGCCAGAGGAGAACACAGCCCCCACCCAGGTTTTAGCCAGTGCAGACCTGACCACAGTCCAAAGCCCTATCAGCACATGCCCTTGGCACTGAGAAAACAGATGCCTGGACGCAGACAAGGAGGACCACTCGGGTTCCACATGCCGTACATTTGCTTTCTCTTCCCTTTTCATTCAACAATGTATCCACCCCTCCATCCAGCCAACATTCAGTGACTGCCAGCTGTGCCCAGAACTATTCTAGGCATTCAAGAGATGACAGTGGGTGAAACAGGCAGAAATCTCTGCACTCATGTAGCGTCCATTCTAGTGGAGGAAACATGATAACTTTAAGGTCAGTCCAGGCCTCACACTTCAAGCCTTCCTGACGTGCTCTTGCCCACTCCGGGGCACTTGGGGGGACTCACGGGGCAGGGCCAGGTCCTAATCACCTCTGTATCCCCAGCACCCGGGAGTGAGTGGCAGGAACAAGGAACAGCACATGTTTGTTGAAACGTTAGAATGAAGAGTTGCAAATAGCTCTTCCTCATTCACCTAGTCAAATGGTAACACGGCTGGTTTTGCATCCGTCTCCTTGCTACAGCATTTAGAGTGGAAGACGTGTTCCTCCTACCTGCCTTCTGCCCTTACCTGTTCTTTATACTGGTCGGCGTGGCGGCGTTCATCCTCGACCTGCATGAAGATTTCCTTCAGCTTCTTCTCGGTGCGACGGACTAGTTTGTTGGCGGCTGCTCTTTCCCTGTGAAAATGATCAACACGTTAGTTTTCCCAATTCTTGAAATGAATATTTTTTTTAAGTCCTTTTCTCTGGAAGATGGCATTTGTTAGAGTGCTTTCCGGGACCTCTGTATCATCGTGATCAATATGGCCCAGAAACGTCCCCCTTCTGGTCAAACTGTGGATTGCCTTTAATGTATTCTAATGCTTGACAGGTAGAAGAACCGCATTATTCCTTCACCACGTCGATCACTTTGTTTAGTGATCTGCCGAAGATCAAGTGTTACATACAAGCTACCTGTCACGTATTTGAGTGTAGAGTTTTTGAAGACAAAAACCTTAGTTGGTTACTCTAATCTCCTAACTTTTCAGCCTGGAAAACAAAACAAAGACTCAATTTATTAGGCAATGGTTTCAATTTAAAATTTACTGACTACGTACGAAGATGCTAGAGCAGCTGACACTGAAACAACGCCCCCATCCCGCCACGCTTCACGTAGGAGTCAAAGCACCATGTTTCTAGACAGGCCTCCACTGTCCCACATGAAGCAGAGGTAGCTTATTTGTAGGACTCCGCTGAAAACAGAAAAAGTTCTTTTGTTCCTCCACAAATGTTATGCAAAAACGATAGTGATGGAGTCAGCTGAAAGGGCGAGTCATGTTAATTACAACCAACAGCAAACAAACCCTTAACTGTTAGAGTTGAATGCAGGGGCAAGTCTGGGATGCCGGTTGCAGAGGATGTCAGGCTCTGAGCACAGACCCGCATTTCTGGGCTCCAAGCTCCCTGACAGGAGGGTGAGCTGAAGGGCTGCTCTAGCTCTGGCAGGCTGTGATTTCTATCCTCACGGATTTGTAAATGCCGGCCAAAGGCTGTGTTGTGCAACTCCTAAACTTAGAGCGGTAACGACAACAACGGAGACTGTCGAGCAGCCCCTTCCGCAGGGAGAGAAAAAGCTTGTATTTTTGTCATACTGCATTTCTTCTCTGCCAACAAATTGTAGCATTTCACGTGATGCCACCAACTCGGGCAATCGACTTTGGGTAGAGATGTAAACTATGGAACCAGGAAGTCACAGGGCACAGTGCGATGAGCCCTCAGCTGTCTGGGAAGAGCTGACAGGTGAGCCCAGCGTACCCTGAGGGCTCACACCACCACCTCTCTGGTTACGTGTGTTCTTGTCATTCTTCCCCTGCCAAGGGAGCCCCCATGGGACAAGGGGCATGTCTGTGTCATCTCTGACTCACAGGCTAAAACCTGGACCTGGTCTGTAGCAGAGACACTGTAAAAACCTCTTACTTGGCCTCCTGCTCAAGCTGCTCCTCCAACTGCCCAATCTTGGCTTCCAGGGCTGAGATGGTGGCCTTGAACTTGGACTTGACAGCACCCTCCAGCTCCTGCAGCTTGGCCTTCAGCTCCTTGTTCTGCCGCTCCAGCTGCTGGCGCGCATTGTCGCTCTTCTGGGCGGCGCTGCGCTCGGCCGCCAGCTCTGCGTTCAGCGTGTCCACCTGGAGAGGAGATGGGTCAGTCGTGCGGGGACGGCGCGGCCCTCCCTGGGGCGGCCGCTGCGTGCCCACCTGCAGCGTGGTCTTGCGGAAGCGGTCGTTGAGCAACTCCATGTTGCTCTGCTCCTCTTCAAGCTCCTCCTCCAGCTGTGCTATCCGTGCCTCCAGACGCCGCTTCTCATCCAGCAGCGCAGACCTGCCGGGCGAGGAGGCAACAGCTCAGAATCGGTCTCCACGGTACGGGAAACTCGAGGGCACCTCCACCCACCCTGCTGCTGGAAGCCGAGCAGCACTGTTGACTTTTCTCTTTCCTCTGTTCCCACCCCAATCCGCCATGCCTAGCTGGTTACGCTTCCAAACACACCGCCCACTTCTCTCCATCCCCAGGCCTACCACCCAGGCCAGGCCCCATCATCTCTCGTCTGGACCGGTGTGCAGCCTTCCCGCTGACCGCCCTGCTGCCTTCTCCAGCTCTTCTCGGCAGCCAGTGTCAGCTTTAAAAGTGCAAAAACATCCTGGCATTCCCTAGCTTTTCTAGTGCACCGAGATCAAATGCCAGGTCCAAATGATGGCGTGCTAGAAAATGACCACGATGAATACTCAGTACAGTAATTGAATGGAGAAAGCAACCTCTTAATTGGAAAAAAAAAAAAAAAAAAAAGAAGGGCTTTTAATGAAAAATGCATCCAGGGTAAGGTAAGTCTAAGGAATGTGCTTGTCAAACGTAATGAATCTGAAAGCGAGGACTTGCATTGCAAGGCTGTGCACCCTATGGAAACCAGGCTGGTTCTGAATGTCTTTCCTGCACACCTATGTGGGCATGACTGGCACAGGGACGTGTGACCTGCCGGGGTTGTGCAGCCAGCCAGGGGCCGAGGCAGGCAGCCCGGAGGCTCAGCATCTCGTGCTCATCTTTCCAGACTTTGAACAGATGAGCAAACCAACTACTGACTCCTAGATGCCAGACGACCCCCATGGCTGTCTCAGTGCCACGGGCGTGCCCCAGGGGAATGGGCCCAGTGCCCATGAGGAATGGGGGGGGGCACCACCGATTGTGGGATGCCCGTCCCTTCCCACCTGTTGCCAGGAGACTCACTTGCCAGAGGCGCTGTTGGCGATCTCATCCGCCAGCTCATCTCTCTCCTGCTCGGCGTGTCGGCGGGCTCGCTCAGATGAGGCAAGTTCCTGAATAAGTTCAGACCGTGATGGAAGCTCTGGCTGGTAACAGTTTCCTCAAGGGTGAAATCCGACAGTGCCTGTAGCTGCGGCCACCTTGCTTGAGGCACTAAGTGTGCCTCCAATTGCAGTCAGACTTGAGAAATTACCCATCAACTTCTCTGACGTCAGCCAGGTAGAACAGTGTCAAAGTATGACCACTTTGTTTGCCCAACTGAAGCAGTAAGATGGTCCAATACCATATTAAACGTGGATAGTGAAATTACACTAGGCTACAAAGATACTAAAATATAGTTATCTGGTCTTAGAGAAATTTCAAGGGCAGATATATTTTTTTAAACAAATGGATGAATAAGTAAACCAACCTCCTGCAGTTGAAGGATTTCTGCTTCCAGACTCTTCAGTTTCTTTTCACTCTCTTTGGACTGAGCAAAAATCTCATCCCGGGATGCACGAGCTTCTTCTAATTCACGTTGGTAGTCCTTCATCTGAGCCTAAGATTAAATAGGAAGAAAGTTTTGGGGTAGTGTCCATTCTTAGTTTTTAAACATGATATTTTTCTCCAGATTATAATATGTATGCATTTATTGTAAATATAAAAGTATGTGGAAGTGACAGAAATAAGACAAGAAAACATTCAGGCCAATATCCCTTATGAATACAGATGTAAAAATCCTCAACAAAATAGTAACCAGTTGAATCCATCAGCATATTAAAAGAATTATACATTGTGTGTATTTATACACCTTTATACCCCACCATCCAAGTGGGATTTATCTGAGGAATGCAGTGTTGATTTGATATCCAAAAAATGAATTAACTATATGATCATCTCAATAAATGCAGAAGCAGCATCTGACAAAATCTAACACCTTTTCAATATAAAAACACTCAATAAACTGAAGGAAACTCTGATAAAGGGCATCAGTGAAAAACTAACAGCTAATATACTTAATGGTCAAAGATTGAATGCCTTCCTCTAAGATAAGCAATGAGACAGGGATGCCTGACCTCGCCCCTTCTGTGTAGCACTGTAATGGAGATTCTAGTCAAAGCAGTTAGGCCAAGACAAAGAAAGAAGAGACATTCAGATTGGAAAAGAAGTAAAACGAGCTCAATTTGCAGACGATATAACCTTACATATTGAAAATCTTAAGGAATCCACTAAGAAACGATTAGAACTAATAAACGAGTTCAGTGAGGCTGAAGCCTCACTGATCGATATATATATAGTCAGCTCTCCATATCTGTGAGTTCCACATACGCGGATTCAACCAGCAGTGGATCAAAAACATTCAGGGGAAACAAATTCTCAGAAAGTTCCTAAAAGCAAAACTTGAATTTGCCACATGCGCAGCTATTTATATATCGTTCACCTTGTATTAGGTAGTGTTATAAGTAATCTAGAGACGATTTAAAGTATACGAGAGGATATGCATAGGTTATATGCAAATAATACACCATTTTAGCAGGGTACTTAGGAAGGGAAGGAGAGACCTTTTTTTTCTCCCCCCCACCCCACCTTTTTTGGTTGTGCTGCACGGCACGTGGGATCTTAGTTCTCTGACCAGGGATTGAACCTGTGCCCCCTGCAGTGGAAGCGCGGATGCCAGGAAGTCCCAATACAGCATTTTACATCAGGGACTTAAGCATCTGAGGATTTTGGTATCCATGGAGTAGGGGGGGGTCCTGGAACCAATCCCCCTTGGATACCAAAGGACAACTGTACAAAAATCAATTATATTTCTATATACTAACTATAAACAAAGCAATTACACTTAGCATCAAAAAGGATAAAATTTAGCTAAAGTATAAGACTTGTACATCAGAAACTATAAAATAAAGCATCGTTGAAAAAAAATTAAAGAATAGCGAAATGAGTGGCATGATAGCCATGTACTGTTAAGATGGCAATACTCTCCAAGTTGATCTTCCAAGTCCAAGTCAACACAATATAAGAATCCAAGTGGGGGGCTTTGGGGGTTGGTGGGGGGAGGCAGAAATTGACAAGCTGATCCTAAATGGAATTGCAAGGAACCCAGAACACAGTCATGAAAAAGAAGAACAAAGTTGGAGAAGTCACACTTTCCAACCACAAAACCTGCAGAGCTAGAGTAATCAAGACTGTGGTACTGGTGGAAGGACAGACATAGAGATCAATGGAATACGACTGAGAGTCCAGAAATAAACACAAGTCTGTGGTCAGCTGATTTTTGACAAGAGTGCCAAGACAATTCAAGAGGGGAAAGACTAGTCTTTTTAACAAGTGGTGCTGGGACAACTGGATATCCATATCCGAAAGAATGAAACTGGGTTCCTATATGAAACCATATAACAAAAATTAACTCAAAATGGATTTAGAAAAAGAGCTAAAAATATAAAACTCTTAGGAGAAAACACAGGACTAAATCTTCAGGACTTCGGATAAGGCAGTGGTTTCACAGACCTAACAAAAACAGAAGAAACAAAAGATAAATTGGACTCCATCAAAATTAAAAACTTTTGTGCTGTAAACAATACCATTGAGGGAGTGAACAGATAATCTAGACAATTAAAGAAAATATTTGGAAACTGTGTATCTCCTACAAAACATCCAGAATGTATACAGAAATGTTACAACTCAATTACTGAAGACAACTCAAAAGCTTAGCAGAGGACTGAAAGACATTTTTTCCCACATATGATATTGGCCAATAAGCACATGTAAAGCTTTTCAACATCATTTGTCATTAGGGAAACGCAAATCAAAACCACAATGAAGGACTTTGCTGGTGGCGCAGTGGTTAAGAATCTGCCTACCACTGCAGGGGACACGGGTTTGAGCCCTGGTCCGGGAAGACCCCACATGCTGCGGAGCAACTAAGCCCATGTGCCCCAACTACTGAGCCTGTGTGCCACAACTACTGAAGCCCACGTGCCTAGAGCCCGTGCTCCACAACAGAGAAGGCACGCAATGAGAAGCCTGCGCACCACAACGAAGGGTAGCCCCCGCTTGCCGCAACTAGAGAAAGCCCGTGCGCAGCAACGAGGACCCAACACAGCCAAATATAAATAAATTTATATTAAAAAAAACCCACAATGAGATACCACTTCATACGCACTGGGATGGCTATAATTAAAAGATGGACAATATAGCAAGTGTTGTTGAGGATGTAGAGAAACTGGAATCCTCATACATAGCTGGTAGGAATGTAAAATGTCGCTGTGGAAAGACCGGGCAGTTCCTCAAAGTTAAACAGAATTACCGTATAACCTAGCAGTTCCATTCCTAGGTATATACCCAAGAAAATTGAAAACACACATCCGTACAAATATGTGTGAACGTTCATAGCAGCAGTATTCATAGTAGCTAAAAAGTCAAAATAACTCAAATGCCAACTAATGAATGGATTAATAGCATGTCCAAACAATGGAATATTATTTGGTAATAAAAAGGAATGAAGTACTTATTTATGCTACAACGTGGTGAACCTTGAAAACATGCTAAGTGAAAGAAGCTGGTCACAAAAAGCCACATATTGTAGGATTCCGTCTGTATGACATGTCCAGCATAGGCAAATCTAGAGACGGAAAGTAGATTAGTGGTTGGTCAGTGTTGGGTGTGGCAGATAGTGTGGAGTCACAGCTAATGGGCACAGGGTCTCTTTGAACCAAAATGTCCAAAATGCGACAGTGGGTGATGCTGACACAGCCCCTATGAATATTCTAAAAAACAGCAAAACATGGGTAAATTGAATGTTGTGTGAATTATATCTCCATAAAGCTGTTAAAGTCATAGTAATATAATTTATATTCTTTGTAATTAGCTGGTCAAAGTAAAAACCTTTGTATTTAGCTTTTTAAAAAAGTGTAAGGAAGCAAATAAGCTACTCATAAATCTATTATCCAGAGATGACGTTTCCTTCTAAACTTTTTTCCTAAATGTGTACATCTACCTGTCTATATATAGAAGTTTACACACATGTGTGCTGAGTTACAAACTAAACTGCCCTCCCTACACTGTGTCTTCCTGTGTCACTGCATACATATCCCCATCATTTGAATGGCTGGCAGTCCACCTACATTTAGGTAATTTCCCATCATAAATAACACTTCAGCTATGATCTTTGTATGTAAGTACTTCTCCTCATATTTACATTTTGTTAGGATAAATTCTCAAGACGCAGAATCACCAAGGTCAAAAGGAATGGAAACTTTCTAAAGCTTCTGTCCTAACAAACCTCCCTCCAGGGAAGTTGTGCCTACTTATATGAAAGGGCCCATCACATCCTGCCAATACTGTGAGTTACTATAGAAATCACTTTTTGTCACTGTGATAGTGAAAACCGGCACACCATCTGGGTAGCAAAAGTGACGATTCAATGAGATGGAAAGGCTCACTAAAGCTCACGGCGCTAGCGGAGGGGAGTCGACACCACTCTCCTCTTGGTGGCTCAGTGGCTGCATGTTGAGTTGAGCATCAGAGGCTGTTCAGAGCCCCAAAGCTTGTCCCTGGTGGTTGCCGCCCTGCTGGTGACTCCACCCCGATCAGTCCAAGTGGGGCAAGCACTGGCCCGCTGTAGACACTGGAGCTACACACGTGCCATCTTTATGGCCCGTGGCCCCAACCCACAGCCGAGGCTGACGGCTGCACTGTGCTCTCTGCAGGGGTGACCTGGCAACCCTGAGCCTGCGGGCAAGATGGCAGGCTGGGTGCTGCCCGGAGCCCTTCTCCCCAGCTTCCCGGGCCATGTTGCGCTTGATCTCAGTAGGGCCAGATGACACCTGCCACCACCAAGGACTGACGGCTGGCGCACTTACCTGAAGTTTGCGGAGCTGCTTGATCACTTCATCCCTAGCTTTGTTTGCAGCCTCGATTTGAGCTTCCAGGTCCTTCAGGTCTATTTCCATTTTCTTCTTTGAAGCCACAGCAAGGGCCCGCTGTTTCCGCTCATCCTCCAGCTCAGCCTCCAGCTCCCGCACCTAATGGACCGCATGGGGTTACGTCTGGTCAGACCCAGGTGCCCACACAGAACCGGCACGTGAGGGCTCGGGTTACTCTGGAGAGGTGCTGCCTGCCACTGGGCAGTTATGACTGTTATTAGCAGTTAATTTGTACAGAGAGATCTTTAACCACCACCACTGGTACAAACCATTTCCACCGACCACAGCAAAGGCACGTAAGGAGGCAGAGCTCATGGTCTCGGTGATGCAACGAGACTGGCCCACGTGCCCAGAGCAGAGTTCTCGGGCCAGCACCTTGCGGGTGGGCCAGCACCCCGCGGGTGGGCCAGCACCCCGTGGGCAAGCCAGCCAGGATGCAGACCCTCCAGCCCCCGTCGGGCCTTCAGATGACACACCCTGCTAAGTCCGTTCTGAATTCCTGACCCACAGAAACTCAGTTAATGCGTATTGTTTTAAGTCACTAGGTTTGAGGTAAGTTGTTATCTAGCAATAAATGACTAATAAAATAAGTATTAGTGGACTGCAAATAACAAAGCAAAATTAAATCCATCTCAGATCCAAGACTTGACACCATGAACTCCAAGGGACTGAGAAAATATCCACAATTAATTTTTAAAGTAAACTTTTAAATTAGAAGTTTAACATGCACTCAGGAAAGTATATAAATCATAAGTGCCCAAGCAACTTCTTAAAATTAAAAAAAATGTAAATACCTAGAGGTTTCCCTTTAAAGAGTGGCTTAATGAGGACGTGTGATCTGACCTTCGGAATACTCTGAATCACCTTGTCAGGTACATATTGATTCTTCCCTTTATCGATACTCATGAGACTCACAGAACTTGAACCTGACTACATGTCCCTGGAGATTCCACTAAGGGCTTTTCAATGGATATCCTGGCTTGTAAGTAGCAGTGATATTATCTGAGAAATAGGAAATCAAAACCAGTTGTATTACATTTTAAAGAATAAAATTATCAAAAAAAAATTATCAAATGACCAAATACATTTCCTCCAGCTAATATGTTCCAATGTGAATGAATAAGATATTGACCCAGAACTGGGCTTTGAGAACAAACCAGTTCCTGTTCCGGGGGCCACTCTTCCATGACCTACCTGTTTAATGAGTAGCCGCTTCTTTTCCTCGTTCTGCTCATCTCTGGTCTGCAAGTCCCTCTCGAACTGGGCCTTCATGGCCTGCATGTTGACCTCCAGGCGAAGCTTGGCGTCTTCTGTAGCCTGAAGCTCATCTTCTAGCTCTTCTAGCTGGGTCCTCATTTCCTCCACCTGCTGCTCTAGGGCCCGTTTGGATTTTTCAAGTTCATGAACCTGGACCACGGGAAGCACAGGGAGGGGATGACCCTTGGTGGAGGGACAAGCAAGGACAGCAGTTCCTGTTTATAGGCACCCCACCCCCCTATGCATCCTCCCCTCCCACTGCAGCTACACTAGTCCTCATTTCAGAACGCGCCATCTGAATGACAGGCCTGATTTCTTTATTCACATGTGCTCTAGAGTCGATCAGTTACTCTCCCATGACCTTGAAGCCGAGAGATCTTTAAAAGCCATGAACAATAAAAAGAGCGTGGTGTCAGGGGAGTCGCCTGTTGACTGGCCACTGTGTCTAACACAGTACCTCCCTCTTGCTGTGGAAGAGGTCATTTGTATTGAAAATGCACATGTGGAGACTTAACGTACGAGGTGTGTGAGGCCTGCCAAGCAGGGTGCAGTGAAAAAGGGGTTTGACCTTTCTCTGCGCAAAGATCCCCACCACACACGTTTCCTAAGTTCTCGGTGCCAAGCGCTGTGCTGGGTGCTCCCCCTTCACGTCCCCTCTGATCCCGGAGACGATCCTTAGGCAGGCGTGCGCAGGTGCTATTATGATGTGTCCCTTTGGGGTTCACGGCCATGTCAGTTCTCACGCGGGCAGGAGAAGCCTTACGACGTGAGGAGGGCCTGTGTCTCTTAGTGTCTGGCACTCCACAGGCACAAAGGAACGCTTGTGGAATGAACGTGGGACTGTCGATTGTTCTGAAGAAAACTAATGTGGAACAAGAAAACGGAATCAGTCGTGGAATTCTCTCTCTACATTTTACTACGTAATCCTGGCCATTTCTACTCTAGGAGGCCTCTTCTTGTCCACGGGGCCGGTCCCCAGGCTGTAGGAGACTCAGCAGGAAGGTAGGACAGTCCTTCCTCCCTTATGATGTGGCCAGAGAGTCCGTGTCCCAGGAAAATGAGCTTTTATCTTTAGAGAGGACTTTATGCCTTTCAGAGCACAGCTGCAGCAGCTTCATGAAACAGGCAAGTATCGCGTCCATTTGACAGAAGAGGAAACGTAGGCTTAGGCAGGTTAAATGGGAGCTTGGGGGAGAGTCAAGCCCCGAACCTGTTCTGATCCCCAGGCCTGGGTCCCCATCACTATCCTCAACGCCTCTTACACTAGGGGAGGGGGGGAGGGTAAATAAAAATCCCAGCAGCTCCTGGGGGAAGCGTGTGCAGTGGGAGGACAAGAGGGTCCCCCCGGCTCCTCTCCAGCTTCCCCACTCGGTGCAGGAGACAGATCCCACTGCCCTCAATCTGAGGGGACTTCAGGTACTTGCGTGTGATACACCTGAGGCTCAGGAACAGAGAAGCCCTTCATTTAAAGGACCCCCGTCAGGATGCAGCTTAGGGCGGGGAGGGCCTGTGAAAGCGACAAGAACTCCCCGCCTGGCTTTGGCACAGGTAACCGAGAACAGACTGCAGAAAACCTGATGGCTTATCCTGGGAGTCTTTAACCCCCTAATTACATACAGGCCAAGACACTCCTGGCCCGCTTCGCTGTAGGGCTGGGCCTCCCCAGAGTCGCCTGCCTGCCCCGAAGGCACCGGTCCCCGGGACACTCACGTTCTTGCCCACGTCGTCCTTGGAGCTCATCAGGTCCTCCATGTCTGCCCGCAGCTGCTTGTTCTGCCGCTCAGACTCTTCCTTGGCCTCCAGGGCCTCCTCAAGGGCACGGGCCAGGGACAGGGCTTTGGTTTCCTTCTCTCTGGCCTCTGCTTCGGCCCGGTCTCGCTCTTCCGCGTAGCGGGCAGAGATGTTCTTCTCTTCTGCTAACAGCTACACGGGATGGCGTTGGGAGACAGTAAAAATCGATTTCAAAAGCAACAGAGACTCCTCTCATTTGCTACGTGCCTGAATTATTGCTAAGAATATCAGGCGTGTTCTCCTGTTTCCTTCTTTATGCTGGTCTGCTTTTTCCAATTTTGCTATAAATACATATTGCTCTTAAATAAGAAAGGATTATTTTAAGCCGAAATGACAAAGGCGAGGGCTTTGCCAGGAGGAAACACGTGTGGCGCTGGCCCTGGAGCCCAGGGGTGGGGAGCGCTGGGCACCCACCTGATCGAACTTCTTCTGCTTCTTCTCCAAGTTGGAGACGATCTGGCGCTGGTGGTCCAGGTCCACCAGCAGGTCATCAAGCTCCTGCTGCAGGCGGTTCTTGGTCTTCTCCAGCTTGTCGTAGGCCAGGGCCTTCTCCTCCAGGCGCTGGCTCAGTGCTTCCACGTCTTTAAGGAGCTTCTTCTTGGCTTCTTCCAAACTTTCAATTGTCCCCAGGTCATCATCTACTTTCTTCTTGGTATCTGTCAACTGAAGGAAAAAAGATCACGATTAAAGAACTCAACTGGATTTCACACTTGAGGAATAAAGATAAAACTTGTTTTCAGTATTCTGTCTGAAGAAATAATATCAAGCAATACTATGCGTTTCTGAGCAAATGGATCTTAGACCGTAAATGTCTTCGCTAATCATCTATAAAAGGATGACTGGATTGGAATTTACACAGTTGACACAGTCCGAGGGTCTTCACCTTGCTCCCAACAAGACCCAATTAACTGTCCCAAATGGAGTTGAAACCACCCAGCAGGGCAGGGACGTCAGCTGCTAAACACACACACTGAGGCCACATGGCGTCCCGAGTGGATGCACGCACCTGGGCCTGCAGGGCCAGCACCTGCTTTTCCAGGTTCTTCCTGGCCTCTTCCTCCTCCTCCTGCTGCTCCTGGAGGCTGTTCTTTTCCTCCTCCAGCTGCCGGATCCGACTGCTCAGGTTCAGTTTTTGGCGTGTCTCTTCCTGAAGAAGCTCCTGTTTATTTTTATAAACGGTCAGTACTTAGGTTATGGTAATCACCCAAACCACAATGCCTCTGTTAAAAAAAACAGAGTCTCAGTGTGTGCGAAATACCCAGTGATATTAACAAACAAGTGATTTTAAAACACACCTGATCATTTAACAAGTGCCCTTAGTACAATATTGCTTTAAAGTTGTTCACGAGGGAATTCTCTGGCAGTCCAATGGCTAGGACTCCACGCTTTCACTGCCGAGGGCGTGGGTTCCATCCCTGGTCGGGGAACCAAGATCCCGCAAGCCGTGCAGTGTGGCCAAAAAACCCAAAACAAACTTGTTCACGAGCAATGGCAGCGTCACCCCGCCAGGGGCCCAGGCCAGGGACCTGCGAGCTTCCCTTTCCCACATCTTTTATCACTCCTGGAATCCTTTCCTGTTTCTCTCAGGTCAGCGTTAATGAACGAAAACCATGAGAAAATGTTTAAAATGGCCAGCAGTGCACGAATGTATAACAGGACCGCCGCCTGGTGAACCATACCCCGGTGAACCGCACCCCAGGCAGCGCCCGGCCAGACAGCAAGAGCCGCCTACCAGGCACCCACACATGCCTGCCAGACACAGGAACCGCAGGCTCTAGATATGAGCTCAAAGGTGAGTTCCTGAGCATCAGGGCTGGTTTTGGTGCAAGATGGTTGAAAATAAACGTAGAGCAGAATGACTTCCCTGGTGGCACAGTGGTTAAGAATCCACCTGCCCATGCAGGGGACAGGGGTTTGCGCCCTGGTCCGGGAAGATCCCACATGCAGCGGAGCAACGAAGCCCATGTACCACAACTACTGAGCCTGCGCTCTAGAGCCTGCAAGCCACAACTACTGAGCCTGCACTCTAGAGCCCGGGAGACAACTACTGAAGCCCGTGCGCCTAGAGCCTGTGCTCCACCACAAGGGAAGCCACCGCAATGAGAAGCCTGTGCACCGCAACGAAGAGTAGACTCTGCTCGCCGCAACTAGAGAAAGCCCGCATGCAGCAACGAAAACCCAACTCGGCCCAAAATAAATAAATTTATATAAAGAAAAAAAAGTAGAGTAGAAAATCAGAAAGAGGTGATAAGAGGGCAGTTCTGGGAATAGCATGTTTCACCAATTTACAGATTACAGAAACAGCAGAGTTACTATTAACACTCTACCCCTGGGGGAAATACCTGTGTGTCCTGGAGTTGAGACTCAAGACCAGCTGCGTCCTTGGCAAACTTAATACCCTTTTTCTCTGCTTCTTCTAGAAGAGTTGAGACATTATCCAATTCATTCTGCGAGGAGGAGTGAAAGGTTATGACTCACTTCAGCAGCAGGCAGAGAGAAGAGTGGTGGGTTCTGGACCCTAAGTGCCCACAAAGCGAGCATATCGCGGGGAGGAGGGGTCAGCCTCAGCTGAGGAGGGCTCACCACCGAGAATCTGCCGCCCCCGTGAGCAGGCCCTGAGCCAGCCACCGCAGAGAGCCTCCACCTACGGCCCGGACAGGGAGGCTTAGGACGGCAGAGCCCACACGTGGGGGGCGTTCTCCTAACTGGCTTGCTATCTTGTTTTTCAGCGTCAAGAGACAAAAATTATACCGAATCCTCTGAAAGAGTGGCTGCTGTCCTATGTGAGGAGGCTCACGATCAGCAGGTGTTTTATTTTAACCCTTTTTCACACGAAGATGCACCATCCCTATACTGGGGGGAGGTGGGTAGCGGGCGCGAGTGTAATTCATTTTCTTAGAGAACTTGAAAACTTTATCACACAGATTCAGATAAGTTTAAATTCTAAGAGTCACAGCCCACAGTTCTTTTTAAGCTGAAAGAAAATCTGGTATGATATACTTATCATGAATATGTAGCTATTTCTTATGGTCAGATTTTATGAATAATGTGGTAAAAACATTTTTTTCTTTTTCGTGTTTAATTAATGATAGCTCTAAAATACCTCCCCCCCTAGAAACCCCCATGGCGTAAGACCATCTATGTCTTTTGTGGGGACAGTGGGCCGTAGACAAAAGGAACAGGAGCTGCCCTTCGTTCTAGTCTGTCCTCTAGTCACGTGAGCAAAGGGAAGGCACACGGAGGACGTTTCTATACTTGAAACTCAAGCTGATGGCATTTGTTTTTCCTCATTTTAGCAATGCCCTTCAGAGATCCCCCCACTTCATCAGTCTTGGCAGCAGCGGGGCGGGGAGGGCTGTGGACTCAGCAGAGCCCAGAGGCAGGCAAGCTTCTCACGTCCTCATCCACCAGACTCACCCGGGGGGGCACTGTGAGCTTCAAGTGGGAGAGCGACACGAGGAGCCTAACGTGGACCTGAGGCAGCCCAGGCGCCCCCAATGTCAGTCCCCTCCCCACCCCGCCAGACACTGGGGGCGACGTCCAGGAAAGGCTTTCCAGGCCTACCTGTAACTTATTCGCTTTCTCGGCCAGTTCCACCCTGAGTCTGTCTCCTTCCGAGACCTTGGCGTGGAGCTCCTGGACCTGGGCGTCCAGCTTCTTCCTCTTGTGCTCAGACTCGGCCTTGACCTGCTGCAGCACTTTCACCTCGCACGCCAGCTCCTTGTTGTCCGTCTCCAGGCCCTGCTTGTTCTTCTCCAGATTTGCCTTGAACTAGGAGAGAGAAGGGAGGAACACTTCACTCGCAGTTCTACAACAGAGGACGCAAAGGGCGTGGCTTTGGTGTCCGGAGAACCGTGCTGACACGGAGTGAGCCTGCAGTCGACATCTGTTGCATAAATGAAGGAAGACACCTGCTGTTCTCGGAGTGTGAAGACTTCTGTGGGCGGAGCACCCCTGTACACCCCGCTCAGGGCAGCAGATACAGTATGGGGGGGCGCTGGCAGCACCACGGGGGGCCAGCATGTGAGAGGCGGAGGCGGGAACGATGAAGCAAGGGCAACGATGTGTGCGGTGCCTGAGACAGACTGGAGGCGGGAGGGGCAGGGGGCAGGGCACCAGGGACACCCAAAGGGCCTGGCGGCTTCTGGGCAGCAGGTGAGCAAGAGCAGGACGTGCAGCTGCTGAAGCTTTAGAGCTCAGTCATCAGGAGGAAGAGGGCTACCAGTGAGAGGAATATGTGATTTAAAAATAAAATCAGGGGCGCCTGGCTCCCCCAGGCCAGCACTGTGCTCTCAGAGAGCGGCCGCTGCGGGAGCACCTGGACCCCCACGCTGCCCACCGACGTGTCCCTACCCTCTTCGCCTGCTCTAGCTGCTCCGACAGCTCCTCCAGGGCGGTCGCGTGTCTCTGCCTCATGTCCTGGATCTGAGCCTCGTGGTTCTTCGTTTCCTCCTCGAGAGCTTTCTTCAGCTCTGCCACTTCTTGTTCACGTTTGGTGCTAGAGAAACATAATTTTAGAGGAAGAAGCTCAGAATTAGTTGAATGACTAAATTAAATGCACATTTTTAAAGTTCTGCTTTTGTTTGAAACATGACATGGATTCCAGGAGGCTGGCGTGTCTGTTACTGGGGTAGCGGGAAACCTTCCAGAACCAGCATGACCCCCATTCCACATGCGACTTACAGTCGAGACACGGTGTAATGTCCCTAAGGGTCTTCGGACGTCCGGGGCAGCCTGGGTGTATCACAGGCCAGGCACTGCTTAACACAAGACGCCAAAATGCCTGCCACAGCGCCAGCAGGCATTTCAGTAAAACCGGAAGAGGGTAAATCCCCCAGAGGGCTGGTAAAGGCTCATCAGGCGGGACACTGCACCCCGACAAAAGTGGGGCTGAGCACCACCTTTAATTTAAGCGCACAGCTTAACACTGAAACCAGTTAAGGTAAATACCACTCCTGCCGAGAGCTGCCGTAACACCGAGAGCTTAGAGAGCAGTAACTTTCCCATCATTCTGCAGCACAACTCTGGCAAACTTGCTCTAAAACCCGTGGCCAGTCAAAGCAGTGACGTATATGCTGATTGCTGTGTGGGCGCACTTTCCTCTCTACAAGGAAGCGAAATCTAGGGGCTGCGACCAGCTGCGGCAAAGAGAAAAGGGGCCCAGGTGGCTGCTAGCTGCGTGGTGGCAGGTCACCAGACAAAGGGAGCCACCAGAGTCACGGTGGTGCAGCCTGGCTCGGCCACACGTTCACTGGAGGCGAAAGGCGTGCGGGGGTCTGGCCTTGTCCTCTGCAAGCTTCCGTGCAGAGGAAGGGATGGATGCTGGAGGTGGGGGAGGGGCACCGGCATCCAAGCATCAGCCCGACAGGACAGACTCCATCGAGGTTACTTCAGTTCACCCCCCATCTACCAGATAGCAACACCATTTCCCCTGACGCATCGGAACTGCAGGCCATCCGACCCCTTCACCAGCAGAAGCAGGGAGTGCTGTGTTGGAGCACACCCACGGTTTTAACCAATATGCACATACTGGACTTCCCTGGCGGTCCACTGGTTAAGACTCCGTGCTTCCAATGCAAGGAGGGTGGGTTTGATCCCTGGTTGGGGAACTAAGATCCTGCAAGCCCTGCAGTGTGGCCAAAAAAAAAAAAAAAAAAGCGCATATCATTGGTACTTTTTTTTTTTTTTTTAAACAAGAGTTGAAGGGAAGAAGTGAGCAGAACCTTTTTTTCTACCGTGGTTGAAAGCTCAGCTGAAAAAGGCTATTTCAACCAAGTCTAATCATTAGACTGTGGGTTCCAGCCCACAGTTCAGTGGTTTCCAGATATTTAAAAAGCAGGTATTTTAAAACCAAGGCCAGGACTTAAAACTGCTAAAAGCAGAGCTGCTCTGTGGAGGCGGGTGGGAGAGCTCGGGTGGCTCTGCGGGGACACACCCTCCCGTTGCCCTGAGGCCCTGCGTGTTAGCGGGCAAAGTCCCTGGCACGTTATCAGGCTCACCTCCTCCGCTTCTTCAGCACTGAGCGCTCCGGACACCCCCGGTCTGACCTCAGCCTGACGGCTCGGCACGGCTTCTCTCCAGGCCCAGAACCTGACGGGCACACGCCCCTACCCTACCTGCCTCTGTAAATGACCCCTACTGCCCTCGCCTTGCTGCAGGCTTTCCCTTAGCCCCCTTCTTGGGGGCAGGCTCCCCTTCCCACCACGCACAGCCTGGGACAGGTGGCAGGGGTGTGGGGGTGCGTGCGTGTGCAAGCAGCCAGGTCTACCCGCCAAGGCAGCCTGGGGATTCCTGGGCTGGCCTCACGTGCCCGGCAGCTTGGGTCTTGAGGAGGGAGGAGCCGGTCAGGAGGCCAGCAGGGGCCTCGGGCAGCCCACCTGCTCACCGCTAGTTGCGCGCGCTCTCCCGGGACTTCCCGTGAGTCGTGTCTGGCTGCGCTCGTCACTTTCCTCTTGCCTACGCTCGGCGGCTGGCCCATCTGTTACGTGGGTAGCTGCACTCACCTGTCCTTTTGTCTTTGTGGACACGGGCCTCCTCCTCGTCTGTTTCCTCACCACTGTTCATCAGACCAATTGCTGCAGCCAGCAGATGCCCAAACAGCCCCACCTCCTCCTGTTTCTGTGTCTGTCCCCTCTAGCCCTCTGGTCCCTGCGCCCCCCTTACTTGGTTCAGGTGTGACTCTCCCTCCAGCCAGGTGTGCGTACCTGGGGCTTTTCTGATCACACCTCCCTCTGTGCACCTGGCTGTGGTGCAGCCACCCGCCCTGTGCTTTCTACCTACAGGCCGGTTGGTTTCTAACCACCGAGATTTTCTTACTGTTCCACGTGCCACTGTTTCCAGGAGGAAGAGAGGATGCTCGAAGTGACAGCATACAGGAAACACCCCACTCCCCGAGAACGAGCATCTCTGCCCTGCCCCCACTCACCGCAGTTCCTGCTGAGCTGCCGTGGTGTCCAGCGTGTCCTCAAGCTCTGTCTTCAGAGCTTCCAGCTCCTCACTCAAGTCCCTCTTCTGCTTTTCCGCCTTGTTCCGCGAAGCCTTCTCGGATTCAAAGTCTTCCTGCAGCTCAGCAAGCTGGGCTTGCAGCTCTCGCACGACTTTAAGCGCGTTGTTCTTGTGCAGTGTCTCGTCGTCACCCCTGCGGAGACACCCGGGCACGGGAAGCGCTCAGAGCCAGCGCCCAGGGACTCTTCCCACAAGAAGACCCTGAGACACCACCCCCAGCCCACGGCCCACGGCTTGGAGGCCCAGAGCTGGTATCAGGATGGAGTCTGGGTCCTGTCCAAAGGGCTAATAAAGTTCTCCGTGAAAAGGTAGGACCATCTCACTTTAATGATTATAATATTTAAAAATTCCCTCTCAGGCAAATGTTCTTCTAGTTAAAACACTGCTCAAGGTAGCCGTCTTGTCCGTCAGATTGGTTCCAGCCCACAGCAAATGTGCAAATTCAGAGAAGTTCTTGGAACAAAGTGGAAGCAGACCCGCCACCTTCACACCCTCCACTCTACGCCTCCTCTATCCTCTGGTGCATCTTTTTGCTCACGTGTGATTTAATGTGGGTGGATGTTCTGACCGGGGATGGGTGGGAAGTTTGAGATGAGGGAGGGGAAGCTGACACATGGGAGCAGGTGGAGAATTTTAGTTCTGGGTCTCAGCCCTCACCTCTGTAAGTGGCCGAAGAAAGACTAACGGTGACAGAGGCAGAGAAGAATTTGTTATAAGATTTTCTTGATTGTAATAAATTATAAATTAAACTGAGTCCTATGACCATGTAACCAAATAGTTATTGGTTAAAGGAATGAAATGAAATATTAGCATAAATGAATTTACTATATATGACTTACATTCTGTAACTGAATGGTTTAGGACTGAGTAGCCAATCGTGCTACAAGAGGGGGGAATACTTCTGAAAAGCGATTTCCTCTAAACTTCTAAATCATATTGAAATTAATCTGTAACGTACAGAAACCAGAGCATTTGATATGGTTAAAACTGTTGGTTCAGGTGTGAATTTTCAAGGATTTCATGATATGACTCGTGATTTTTAAGTGTGAATACCAAGAAGGATTGATGAGATTTTCTGGCTGCCCCAACACACATGCTCCCTGGTCTCCCAGGCCCGTGTCACACCCAATGACGAGGAAGCCATACGTCGGTGTCCCGGGGTCTCTCTGTCGGGACCCCCTCCAGCCACATGCCTAGCGCAGACCTGGCCAGGGCGCCCTGCAGCTCCTCCTCCTTCTTGGCCACCTGGATCTTGAGCTCGTCAATCTGCGCCTGGAGCTCGGCGATCTGGTCCTGCAGGTCTGTGGTCTCACCGTCCAGTTTCCTTTTGGCCTTTTCCAGTTCCTGGCGGGTCTTCTCCTCCTTCTTTAAGCGCTCTTTAGGGCAAGAAACAAGAAGCCCTTCAACACACTGAATGTCACTCCATATGGACAAATTCAAAAAGTAAACTGATTAAAGTTGAAAATTAGCCGTTGCGTTCTAAAGCACGTCGCTGCCAACCACTCCATCACCTGAAACCCATCAAGATCAAACCGAAGGCGAGATATATTAGTAGGAGGGTGGGATTTTCAGGAAGAAACTGGGAGGATTCTAAGGACATCCTTCCACAGGGAGCAGGCCCCCGCTCTCAGAGCCAAAGTGACCTGGACCCCGTGCTGTGCCCGGGATCGCAGAGGGCTGGGCAGAGGCGGGGTGGCATGTGACTCCTGTCCCCCCCGGCTCCCTTTTCACCGGGAATCCCTGGTTTGAACCCAGACTGCAGTTCCTGAGCCCTGAGGGCGAGAGGGCAGAGTGTGGGCATCTCTCCCGCCCGCCCTCTGAGTCCTGCAGTGATTCCTTAATTAGGGCTGGGATGCTTCCCGTCACACGCTGTCCTCACCCGCCCAACAGTCAGGTGAGAAAAGGACAGGCCTACCTACCCTTCCCAGAAGAATCGCCTACAGGTAAGAATGGTTTATGGAGAGAATTTCAGGCTGACAACAACGAGGACAACAAAATCCTAAATATTGTTTTAGAAACCACTCATTTTCTCCCCGTTATAAACGACCACACGACAGCAGGGTGTTAAGAGCCAGGTTCTTCCTCCTCTGTCGATGCCAGTCTCCAGTTGCGGGTCAAAGGGAAGGTGTTCTGGGCTCTTTCCCACTTCCACCCTCTTTTCTTATTTCTTTTGCAGAAGGCAGTGATCCATTTTGCAAAAATCCTAGCATTTGCTGACGTGACTTGGGCCATCAGAGCGAGACACTGCTACCGTGCACAGAGTCTCCTGTCCCTGTCAGGTTTTGTGTCAGCAGCTGTCCCTTTGTGAAGGGAAACCTAGGCACCTCGACGCAGCATTTAGATTAAACACGTACAAATTTAACGGCCTGTGCAGCTCAAACTTAATTTACGTCCCAACCGTGTCCACCAAAGGGCAACGTACTTTACTACAGGACCTAACTTTCAAAGTTTGAAGATAATCTAGTGCCGTTTGGGGACACCAAATACCTGATGACTAGGCAAATGGCGACACCACGTAAGAGGCTATGTTAATAGCCGAGCCCGAACTGATGAGCGGCCCCCATGCACATTTTCTATCACAGCATGCGCTGATTTAAGTGGAATCTAAAGGCTCACATGTCCTAGCCCTCAATTTCTCTAGCCTCCAACACTCACCTTCTAAGTCTGAGATCATCACTTCTTGCTTATTCCTGATCTTGGCCAGGTTTTTTGCCTTTTCTTCCTCTTCAGCCAGCTGAGAGGAACACTCAGCAATGCGATCTTCCATGAGTTTCTTTTCCTGAATAGCAAAAACGGCTTCAGAAAAGGCATTCAAAATGACAAGTGGGTTTGGTTATTACTTAGAAAACAAGTAACGTTGGCACTGTCACCCCCAGCAGACCGTATATTCCAAAAAGGCAGGAAAAGGAGGCTCAGGACCCTCCAGAGCTTCGCCCGCCCGCCTGGCCTGCAGTCCCGCAGCCGGTGCTGAATGTATTACCGCCCAGATGGGAACAAGTCGTCGGGGAGTGTCCAAAGGGCACAAAATGTCCACGTTCAGTCATCTCAGGGATTAAAAGGATGTTTGGTGGATTAAAAAAATTAAATAGTTTCTGTCTTTAGAAATCTATACCGACTATAAATCTGTAGAGACTTAGAAAACTGAATAAATGAACTTGAAATCTTGAGAACTTCCTGTTTGAAGCCACTTTCAGTGAGAGCATTGACACAAGTATTTTCCATATTCTAAAAGCAGCTCTTGGACTCCCCTGGTGGCACAGTGGTTAAGAATCTGCCTGCCAATGCAGGGGACACGGGTTCGAGCCCTGGTCCAGGAGGATCCCACATGCCGCGGAGCAACTAAGGCCGTGCGCCACAACTGCTGAGCCTGTGCTCTAGAGCCCGCGAGCCACAACTGCTGAGCCCACGTGCCACAACTACTGAAGCCCGCGGGCCTCGAGCCCGTGCTCCACAACAAGGGAAGCCACTGCGGTGAGAAGCCTGTGCACCTCAACGAAGAGTAGCCCCTGCTCGCTGCAACTAGAGAAAGCCCGCGCGCAGCAACGAAGACCCAATGCAGCCGAAACTAAATAAATAAAATACATTTATTAAAAAAATAAAAATAAAATCAGCTCTTAAATGGAAATAGTCTCTTACTTTGATAAATTTGGAATTTTGGTCCTCGAGAAGCAGAATCTCCTCTTCCATCTTCTTGATCTTGGCCTCTGCCGTCACCTTCTCCAGCTGCAGTTTCTGGCGAGCCCCCTCCTCCTCGTCCAGCTGCTCCTCCAGGTCCTTGGGGAGAAGAAGTACATGTGGTCAGTCTCCACACTTTCTCTACGAAATTCTACACATGCTAACAAGCAAGGTCAAAATGAAAGGCCAGTGTTTGATTTTCAAAATGGCAGGGTTATTTTTAAACATATAGAATGTAATTATGTGAAACAGACACTTGTGTCCACTATAGGTTAAGTACAAAGTGGGTCAGTCCTTCTCGAAGCCAACATGGAAGAATGGAGCAGCTCTGAGAAAGAGCATTTCTTTTAAACCAGCGGTTTCAGGAAAAGGCACAGATGTGATTTATATTGAAAAGACCTGTAGCAAAGTGTTATTTATCGTACTGAGGAACTATGAACATACTTCAAAAAAGCCTTGGTGATTAAAAGCGGGTACATTTGTAAAATGGGATAATGTGTAGTTATTAAAATCCATACTTTAGAATAGTAGTAACACAGGGAAACTGAATAGTATAGTCCAGCTACATCAAACACACAAGAGAAAGACAACTCAGAAACAACCATGGAAACAGTACAGGTTGGTGAGAATGGACCGTCTCAGGTCAGGCGTGCCGTGCCGTTCACAGCACGAGTGCATCGCCAAACTGGGTGGGATTCCAGAGTTTACACATGGTTTTCCTATAACAAGCTTCTCTTTATTTCATACCCTACATTATTGTAGCTAATAAACATATGCATTACAGAACAGAGTTGTACATACAAATCAATATATGGCCAGTTTAAGAAATTTTCAAGGGACTTCCCTCATGGCACAGTGGTTAAGAATCCACCTGCCAAGGCAGGGGACATGGGTTCAAGCCCTGGTCCAGGAAGATCCCACATGCCACGGAGCAACCAAGCCCGTGCACCGCAACTACTGAGCCTGTGAGCCTAGAGCCTGTGCTCCGCAACAAGAGAAGCCACCGCAAAGAGAAGCCCGTGCACTGCAACGAAGAGTAGCCCCCACTCGCCACAACTAGAGAAAGTCCGTGCACAGCAACAAAGGCCCAACGTAGCCAAAAATAAATAAATTTATTTAAAAAAATTAATAATAAAAGCTCATAAACACAGAGGTTAAAAAAGAACTTTCAAGGGTAATTTTGGCTAAATAATTTATCACGGTTGATTCTGTAATGAAACCTCTGCACAAGATTAACCTTTTTTGTGAAAAACTTCAAACACACATATAAGTACAGAGTAGCGTGGTGATCCTGACACAAATGCATCAGCCCAAGCTTAACAGGCATCAGCTCATGGTCAGCGGTCACTTCTAAACCCCCAGCTTCTCCCTCCTCCACTGCGTTATTTTGAAGCAAATCCCAGACATTATATTTCACCTGTAAACCTTCAGGCTCTATCTCTAAAAGATGAAGACCATTTAAAAATACACTTGTTTGAACTGGAATCCAAATAAGGTTCACACGCTGTGACTGATAAGACCCTTAAGACTGCTTTAATCTCTAGGTTCTCTCAAATTTCTTTCTCCTCCCTTTTTCTCACCATTTATTTGTTAAAAAAAAAAAAACCAAAAGGGCTTCCCTGGTGGTGCAGTGGTTGAGAGTCCGCCTGCCAATGCAGGGGACGCGGGTTCGTGCCCCGGTCTGGGAGGATCACACATGCCGCGGAGCGGCTGGGCCCGTGAGCCATGGCCGCTGAGCCTGCGCATCCAGAGCCTGTGCTCCGCAACGGGAGAGGCCACAACAGTGAGAGGCCCACGTACCGCAAAAACAAAAACAAAAACAAAAACAAAAAGGACTCCACAGGTCATTTGTCCTACAGTTTCCCAGAGTCTGGATTTTGTCCACTGCATCCCTGCACTGCACACTCCTAAGGTGACAAAAGCAGTGAACAGAACAGTGGGTCCAGTGTAATTCAATTAATAAATGAATCCACATATATCTGTTCAGAAATATATGCAAAAAAATAATAGGGATTAATGGGATGATGGGTGGGAGACTTCTAAGTGCGATTTTATATTCTCTGGGAATCAGGGAATTAATATGGAATCAGGGAATTAATACTGAAAACAAAACAAAAACCAAAAACAGCTCTAGTAGTTTTTGGTTGAAAAGGAGACAGATCAGAAATCCCTGAAAGCCTCACTTGGGGGGGGGGAAAGGACAAGAGACCAACAAGGTTGGGTTTTCCCAAGAGCCATGCAGTTAATATAGAATCTCAGATATTCCATAAGAGGGGGAAAATATTTAATAATAACATTACCATAAATATTTTATAATGTGTTTGAATTTACAATGGAGATATTAAGATAACAGTGCAAAAACCCAGTGAAAGAGTCTAGAGTAAAGGTTATGAAGATGGAAACTATTGAAAAACAAAACAAGCAAACAACAACAAAAAACCCTGTTCTTACAAGGAAATGCTTGTTTTCTAAAGAGAGTAATGCAAGCATTTCATGTGAAGTTGTTAAAACGTGGAGCGTAAAACAGTAGGTTGGGGAGACTGGAGATGACTCTGGGTGTCCCTACCCTGTGTGAGTAAAATATTATCACTGAAACGAGCACATGCTCTGAAACAAAGAGAAAATCAAAATGGAAAACGAATTTGAAAAAGGATACATGTATATGTATAATTGAATTACTTTGCTGTACACCTGAAACTATCACACCATTGTTAATCAACTATACTCCAGTATAAAAATAAAATGTTTAAAAAAAAAAGAGAAAATCAAAACTGTTGATAATACCACCAGAACTCACTGTTATTGGTGACTATTATTCTAGATCTTCTGTACGTCCCCTTATAAAAATCATACAGTTTGTAAGTTATATACTTTTAGTTAGACCTTACTGTGTATACTCTTTTGCAACTCCCCTTACTAATGTATTATAAATACCCATAAAAATAGACATCTTTTAAATTTATAACTGTATATTATTACCGTAGTTTAAGAATCCCCTATTGTTAGATAATTAGTAGGCTTCCACTGATGTATGCTTTAAGTCCTAGAACTAGAATTGCTGGATTAATGTGTACTTTTTATAGCTTTCGTGATATTTTGCCAACCTATTATGGGATACTGGAAAGCTGTTTGTGTTGAAGAATGGAGAGGGCCTGGACAATTTACTGTATGGGGTATTTGCCAAGGAAATAATATGGTATCTTTTGCGGTTCTGAGAAATGTCTGAAATGTCTGTGCTTTGCAAAGATAAGCCAAGTGGTGGGGATAAAATCAAGGGAGAGATCTGGAAGAAAGAAAGTTTGGTGCTGGACCCATGAAGCAGCGGGGGCAGATACAGACACCCTGACACTCGAGGCCACACTGGATAGGCTGGGGTGGGACTCACGGAGAACGAGTCTCAGGGCACAGGCACAATCACTGTCGTCTGCATCACTCATCTGGGTGTTCAATCAGAGAGAACCGCGCTTCGTGTGAGGACAGCTGGATCTCAGTAAGAAAGTAGCTACCAGCAGGAAGGGCTAAGTGTTTTATTCCGATTCCTGGCCACCTCCTGCGCCAGCGCTGAGCATTTATTATGAACCACACCACCTCGTAGGTGTCTCTAATGGACGGAGTGAGCAGTGGAATTATTGAGAACACAACGAGCAAACTCCGTCCCTGCAGACCCTGGGACGCATCCTCTAAGATGCCACAGCAGAACATAAAAACGATTCCTGTTCAAAATAACAAATCTGCGTTTGGAGGAATCTATTATATGTGTGCTTCGAGTGATCTTTTAAAGGGGTGGGGGGGGGTGGGGAGAAACGACTTATTACTTAGGCTCCTGTTGCTCCTCAATGGACACAAGAATCCAAACCCAGAGCCTCTCTTCACTCAACAGATCCATCTGGAAACCCCAACTATAATCCTAAATGAAGCTTATCGCAGATACCTGAATGTGTGCTTGCATTTTCTTCTTTTCATTTTGGAGGATTTGGTTTCTTTCTTCTTCTTCTTCAACCCTAGACTCCAAGTCATGGAGAATCTCTTCTAATTCCTGCTTCTTAGCGGCAAGTCTTGCCCTCATCTCTTCTGCTTCAGCAAAGAGCTCAGTCTCTGCTTGTAGTTGCTCTGCCAGGATATTCTTCTCTTCTAGCAGCTGCAATCACAGTAAAGCGTCCGGTGCTATGACTGGCCGGTTGTGCACAAGAGACAGTCACTGGGACTCCAGTGGCCAGTGCAGGTCGCCCAAGAAACCCGGAGTTAAAAATATATAACGTCACTCGCAAAACTTTCAAATATATCTTCAGCTCTAGCAAAATAAGCTGGGTGAAAACTTGAGACAACAGAAACAACGAAAAAGGTTATCCTGAATAATACATATTAAATTCATGCTATTTTAAAGAATTCCCTTTCTTACTATTAAGGTAATTCACAGAGGGACCAAAGAATAGGAGAAATATTATACGAATGCTATGAAGTTCATGGTGACTGAAGCCATCTGGTATCAAATGATATTCTGGCCTCTACTGTTAAAACTTTTTGGCCCTGAACACATCAGTCCTATCACTGTCAACTACAAACATTTCCTGAGTCTCTGCTTTGTCCATGAAGCACGGCTCCCTGAGAACGGGATGTGGACTCAGGACCACCGTGGCTGGAGAACAGGCAGCGGGGTGCCTTGTACTGTCTCATCCTTTTACTTTTTTCTAGGTCCCTTGTGAGCAGTCACAGGAAGGTGCTAATACCAGGAGAAGTGTCACCAGTGTTAAACGCACACCTGATAGCAAACTTGATCATCTGGGTGTCCAAAGGGTGACAAAGGCAAAAATGCAAGAGCTCAGGCTGATTTCAGTTTATATATACCCCGATGCTTGGCCTAATACATCTGCTACCTCTATGCTCAAACGTCTATAAATACACGTAAAGTAAGATGCTGTTTATTTGGAATTCACTGGGTGGGTCCCTATCCGCGGGATCGCGCATCTTCTTTCAGGGCTGAGCGGGAACTGGTGAGCTGTACCTGTTGGTGCTTCCTCTCCATCTCCTCCAGCTCCCCTTCCACCTTCGTCTGCTTCTCTTTCACCTTCAGCAGCTCTTCGTCTTTGGCCTGGAGTTCCTCCTCTTGGCGAGTGACTTGGAGGAGCGGCTTCACCTACGTTCACGACATTGAACACTGACCGTCGCACCCTGCACCTCCCCGCCCCCGGGCTTCTCTTGGTCCCGTGCGTGCCACCCCAGGGGGAGCCGGGCGCCCACCTTGGTGAAGACGCGCCACCACTGCCAGTGCCGCAGCTTCAGGTACGCGGCGCAGTTGCGCTGCAGCACCTTCAGGGCGCTCAGCTGCTGCTGCTTCTTGGCGAAGGCCCTGAAGAAGAGGCAGGAAAACTAGTTAAAGAAAACCGTGGTTTTGTTTTTGTTTTGTTTTGCTTGTAAACAACAATCATTTATTCCTCACAGTTCTGGAGGCTGGGGAGTCCAGAATCATGGCCCCGGCAGATTCCGTGTCTGCCGAGGACCCATTTCCTCACTGACAGCTGCTTCTTGCTGTCGCCTCACGTGGGGGAAGGGCAAGGAAGCTCTGTGGGGTCTCACTCATGAGGACACTAAGCCCATTCGTGAGGGCTCCACCTTCATGCACTAATCACCCCAAAGGTCCCACCTCCAAACACCGTCCCACTGGGGATCAGATTCTGGCGCACGAATCTGGGGGACACATTCAGTCTACAGCAAATAAGAGAGAACTGGCTTTGACAGCTGCTGTCATAGGGGACTTCCTAGAGGGAATGTTCTTTGTGGGCTGGGCTGGGGATCGGGGACATGACTACGTCCCTGCTGGATGGCGGGCCTGCTCCGCCCACCTCAACTCTTGTCACGGGACCTGGCACTCTGTTCACAGACGCTGCCGGAAACGGCCCCTACCACCTACCCCCAGACACACACGTACGTACGTGCGCGCGCGCACACGGGTGTGAACAAGGCCCTGCTCTCCCCCTCCCTTTGCTGCGCTCCTCATCCATCCTCTATTAGATACTCCTTCCTTTTTGGATGTGTCACAGGAGAAACATCCCTCTTTCTTTCTAAGGTACCCTTTCTCCTCCTTCTCTCCTGGACTGGACCTGCAGATCCTCATGCTGACGCCTCTCATCTACAGACGGGCTCAGAGAAGCCCTCCCCGAGGACCCATGCTGAAGCAGGACCCCTTTATTGTCTGTCTTGGCCCCTTGTTTGTATCCTTGTTTAGAACGTGTATCTGCTTACCTGGCTCTCGGTCCCACAGGACAGGGACCTCAAGTCTCCCGCGCTCTCGTATTTCTAGCACAGAACACATGCTTATTAGCACAAGCACACACTCTAAGCATTTAATACATGATTTCCCACTTACTTTCTGGCTAAGTAACCTCTGCAAACAGCCTGAAAGAAGATAATGATATCGGTAATTTTTAAATCTCTTTCTTCCTCTAAGTGTGCCAGAACTCCAGCTCTGAAAAATATCTTGCTCTGTCCAATCCTGTACAAGTTTGGGTCCAATTCTAAAGCCCGGATCTGAGAGAGAGAGAGTCTGTTTGTTATTTTTGCTACAGGAAAGATTGTGTCAACAGCCCACGAACCAGAAAAATCCAGAAGAGCTTACCATGCGCTCACAAGCCTGTTTGCCATCCATAAAGCCCTTAGGAATAGCATTTGGAGTTAGGATCTCGTATCTGTAAGAAAAGCAGCCCAAAAGCCTTTTGTAAAAATCTGTGGAAATGTTTACCTACTAACTATGAGTTCTGCTTCCCCTAAGAGGCAAGGATATGATGGGCAATCATGTCGAATGAAGAGTAAAGAAATGACCAGCTGATAATCTGAGGTTTTCTGCAGATCTAGTTTCTATTTCTTAAAAGCAGCAGCAAAATGAAAATGCAGTCATTTCTCCCAAGTCAGAGACCATGTTTAAGAAGTTGTGGTGGAGAGGAATCAAAAGCATGGTGATTTTAGAAACTTTGTTTTTTATTTCCCACAAAATGTCCACATCCTTAAGACGCAAGCAGAATCTGGCTCTTTGCATGTCGAGTCACTGTCAACTTGTAGGCATTTATTAGATAACAGAGAAGGCTGTCAGAGCAATGCTTGGAGGGCCTCTGTTTAGAACAGGAGGAAGGAGACTTCCCTGGTGGCGCAGTGGTTGAGAATCCACCTGCCAATGCAGGGGACACGGCTTTGAGCCCTGGTCCGGGAAGATCCCACATGCTGCGGAGCAACTAAGCCTGTGAGCCACAACTACCAAGCCTGTGTGCTGCAACTACTGAAGCCTGCGCGCCTAGAGCCTGTGCTCTGCAACAAGAGAAGCCACCGGGATAAGAAGCCCACGCACTGCAACAAAGAGTAGTCCCCGCTCACTGCAACTAGAGGAAGCCTGCGCACAGCAATGAAGACCCAACACAGCCAAAAATAAATAAATTAAAATTAAAAAAAAAAAAAAGCACAGGAGGAAGTCTCAGGGTGACTCAAAACAGCACTGGGCTGGGCGCACATATGTTCTCCGACCTGCACACTTGAGGTCTGTGCACTTACTATATGTGTGTTATACCCAAGAAAATAAATTTTAGCACAAAGACAGTGGCTGTATTAAAAGATGAATCCTGGCTACTTCAACCAACTTTGTGTTTTGGATGCTAGTTATGTTCCATTTTCTTCTATCAAATAAAAAGTGAAGGGCTTCCCTGGTGGCGCAGTGGTTGTGAGTCCGCCTGCCGATGCAGGGGACATGGGTTCATGCCCCGGTCTGGGAGGATCCCACATGCTGCAGAGCGGCTGGGCCCGTGAGCCATGGCCGCTGAGCCTGCGCGTCCGGAGCCTGTGCTCTGAAATGGGAGAGGCCACGGCAGTGAGAGGCCCGCGTACCGCAAAAAAAAAAAGTGAAAATCTACCAGCTCGTTTAATCATATGGTGGGGCCATAATAAGGGTTTCCCTGAAAACCTGTAGGGATTGGAACAGTTTTTCAACTGGATTCCCTCTGGGGGAAAGGGCTACTCTTCGACCTGCAGCACCGTTTATTTTATGGAAAAACAAATGCTTCATATTTGGAAACTTGATTTCCAGGATCAAAGAGGAAAAAGGCAAACTAGACTAACTGTTAAAGAAAATTACATAATACACTTTAAAAAAACCTGTTGCCCATCATATGTTTTCATCCATTTCTACTGCACACCGATCTTCTCCCTCTTGTTTTTTTCCTAATTCTTTTCTAATCTCCACCTATTTCTGACCCTACTTTAGTAAAAGGATTGTAAGAACACACACACGGGCACACACAGTGGGAAAAATATATACATACACACGTACACAGATATATTCATTGAAAAAAAGATGGAAAGAAATGTCCCAAAGTGCTTTTAGGAGTCACACCTGAATAATTTTTATTTACTTTTAACGTATTTAAAATTTTTCCTAAAAGGAACATACGTTATTCCTATATTTTATTTTTATTTTATTTTATTTCTTGCGGTACACGGGCCTCTCACTATTGTGGCCTCTCCCGTTGCGGAGCACAGGCTCCGGACGCGCAGGCTCAGCGGCCATGGCTCACGGGCCCAGCCGCTCCGCAGCATGTGGGATCTTCCCGGACCGGGGCACGAACCCGCGTCCCCTGCATCGGCAGGCGGACTCTCAACCACTGCACCACCAGGGAAGCCCCCTAGATTTTAAAACATCAGTTTAAAACAAAGTTATGCTTAAATCCCAGGTAGAACTGTCTGAATGAGTGAACTGTAAGTTCTCAGCTCTGTGTTTCCTCACAGCTGCCTCAGGGCCCCAAGGTCCCCGTCTTTGCTGCGCCCAGAGAAGTTATGAGCACCCTGCCTCTTTGTAAAGTAGGCACTCAATATTCCCGACCAACGGTAAAGGGAATAATGATGACCGCCCTCCTATATGAAAAGAGAACGGAAACCCTCCAGGGAACAAGGAAGAGTCTTTTCGCATCATCTCACTGTTTGATTCACATTCAGATAAGCTCTGATGCACACAGAACCCAGGTAAAGGTGAGCAATACCTCTGTCTGAATTCCTGGAAAACAATCCGGTTGGGGAATCCCTGGCGACAGATTCGGATCCCTTCCAGGACACCGTTGCAGCGCAGCTGATCCAGCACTAGGTGCGGGTCCAGTTTCCCAGCCTAATCGAGCAGATGACAGTGTTAGAGCTTCATCTCTGGGACCGGACCTCGATCCGCCTTCCACACCCGCCTCCGTTCTGCTAAGCACGTACCCGCTTCTCGTGATTCGGAATGATGCAGCGCACGAAGTTAGGGTTGGTGTTGCGGAGCGTCGCCATCAGCTTGGTGAGAGATTCTTTGTAGAGCTGCCCGACTGTACGGAACATGCCCTTCTTGGTTTTATAGGCAGAGCCAAAAGCTGTCTCCGTCATCCCCGTCACTTGGTCCAGACCCACGATCCGGTCCACTGGTGGAAATAAAAAAGACGAGCGAACATAAGGCAACCCTAACTCTTGAGCAGGGAAAGAAAAGACAGTGAGAGTGCAGCAGCACAAGCTTTGTGGGACAAATGATAAGAGATGCCATAGAGGTAGGGCAGTCAGCATATTTAGACACTGCACAAGCCGTGGACCTAAAAGCCACACACTTCTAGGGCAGGATACGGTAGCGCTTTGACAACTTCGTACCGCACCCCAGCAGGTGCCTCCCGCTGCACTAGTTTCAGGAACTCACTGCCTGATACCATTGGCCTGTCACATATACAGTTATTTGGTAGATGCAAGATTACTGGCTGGCATTGATACACAAAGCGACACGGTGACAAGTCTCAAAATAGGAAATGGCTTCTAAAAATGTACGTTAAGATATACGTTTATACAAAGCAAGTCCACTTAGTGAACATGCTCAGCAATTAGGGACCAGAGTCATCTCTTACGGGTCATTAGATTTCCAAAGAGAAAGGCCAGCAAATGCAGGAAGCTTGGATCACCTCAGCTCAGGTTTTTAGGAAGGAGTAAACTTCAACTCTCTCCTCAAAGCATGGATGACACTCACGAAAGGGCAAGAACGCTCCAGCGGAAGGAATCTTCTGAAAAGTAATCAGTGCCCGAGCTCAGTTCAACGATGGCTAAACCTCTCAGACGCTACGCTCTTATTAAAGCAGCGGACAGTGGCCACTGTCCACACACCTAACGCTTCCCGTGATGGGATCACACGCAGAAGCCCGGCAAGTGCACCGGCCGCCAGCCAAACATTCGGTGCCTAAAACGCTCTCGTCAAAAAAAATCTGATGAATGAACGAAACACACAACTGAAATACTTCTTTAAAAAACCAAAATATCAGTTGAACTACCCCATCCATGCTCTCTTCGACCCTAGCAGTCGCCTCCGTTTCTCCTGTCTGCGCCCAGGGCAGAAAGCACGTGGGGACCAGGCACCACGTGAAGTGCTCTCTCAGCAACACCTCAGTCTTGATTCCAATCCTTGCTTTCCAGGGAGGTTTCTATGGAAGAGGCGACCATGGCCCAGGAGGTAAGGGAACTTGTCCAAGTCACGCAGGCCTTCCGCGGAAGCTGCGAGAAGGGTGGATGACGCCTGCACACTGCCTACACTTTCCCCTGGGTGAAGCCACCAGACTCGAGGGTTGAAGTCAAAGCTAGCCCTGCCTGTGCCCCTTGGAGACCAACACTCTCCCCTGGGCCTTCAGCCCGTCTCTCCTCACCAAGCCTGCCCCTGCACGCGCCATGACAATGAACTTCCGTGAGCCACCCGCTTCCGTCTCCTCAGAGCCGGGCCTCTTTCTAGGCGGTTCCCACACCTGCCATTCCTCATCCTTCCCGCCAGTTCCTCACTGTGCAGCCGACTGGCTTCCAGGCCACCCTCCCCCTACACCCCATTCCACTCAGGCCATGACAGGCCCGGGCCTTATTCAACTTGACCCTGGTCCATTTACCTGTTGACCGTCACAGCAGCATTCTAGAAACTCGCCACGCCTGGCTTCTCTTGTGGACTAGGGACCCCACCTTCTCCTGGCCCTCGACCCACCTCTCTCACTACCACACTCTCCTTGATGACTTCTCTTTTGCGTTTTCTGTACATCACGACGCTCACTAAGGGCCCAGACTCAGCTCACCTAAAATCCTTTCTAGAATAACACAGGACACAAGTGCGGGCAGAGAGCATTGGACCAGAATTCCTCAAGCCCCAATCTCATCCTGGGCGATCACATCATACCTGACCTCCCAGCACCAGTGACTGAACACCTATATTCTCCTGCCCACCCGGAAGTCACACAGCTGCCTCTGCCTTCCACACAGTGCCTCTCACGTCTGCTTTTCTCAGCATCACCCCCCTCTAACCTAGTGCGACGCCTGGCATATAACATGCTTGATACATGTGTGTTAGCAAATAAATGAAGTAAACGTTAAATGCTTTCATAATTACAAACAGTGAGAAATGCACTGAAAGAAAAGAACAGGATGCTACGAGAAGGATGGGCGGTTAGAGACCTCTCTGGAGAAATTACGTTTAATGCCTTAAGGGTAAGGACGAGCCAGTGCGGAGATCACTGCAGGCAGTGGCAAGAGCAGGCGTGAAGGACCAGAGGCAGGAAGAAGTGCAAGCAGCTGGTGCCAGTGGGGCCTCAGGAGTGAGGAGGTGAGGACATGCACGCAATAGAGAATGGACCGGGGGAGGGGTCAGGGAGCAAGGCGTGGCCCATGCTGTTAGTCCAGGCTCTGAGAGAGAGGATGGTAGGCTGAACTTGGAAGATCACAGAGGAGATGGTGGAGAAGGAAGATTCCAGATGTGTTTTGGTGGCAGGACCGCCTTGCTCTTAGGATGAACTTGGTATGAAGAATATGGCAGAGGGCGAGGGCAAGAACTCCTGGGATTTGGGCTTGGGCAGGCAAGTGGCTGGTGACACCACTGGGAAGATGGGGAGAGAAGGGGGTTCTGTGGGTAGAAAGATGGATCCAAACTCTATTCAAGTTTGGGGCGCCCGTGACACGCTGAGGCGGAGATGTCAAGTGGACAGCGGACAGTCTGCTGCTAAGAATAGAGGTCTGAAGGAGAAAAGGTAGATTTGGGGGTTGCTGACTTGCAGGTAGGATTTAAAGTTACGGGACTGGATGAGCCCCCTAACGGGCAAATGACCAGAGATGGGGGCGTGGGGCAAGCCCCAAGGAGCTGGGGCAGATGGAGGAGTTGGATAAGGAGGACGAGAAGGGGCTGGACGTAGGGGGACCCAAGGTCAATGTCCTAAACTGAAGCACATTCTCCCCATCCCTCCTCCTGTATATCTAGTGCAGACGTGGCCAGGGTTACTCAAGCCAGAAACCGGGAGTCGGCCTCCATGCCCCTCCCACATCCAGCTGCTGATTTACCGGAACCAGCCAGGACAAGCTTCCGGAGTCTTCAGTCCATCCCTCCTCTCCACTGCCCTGGTCTGTGCCACAACGCCCTACCGGGTTCCTTCCTCTAGCCTCACTCTCCCATTTCATCCTCCACCCCTGCAGCCACAAAGTGCTTTCCAGTTACACCTTTGTCACGATTAACAGCTGTGTCTAAAACTAAGCAAGTTCCTTGCTCCTAGACTTAAAATCCTTCCATTTCTCCTACAGCTTGTAGGAAACGGTCCAAATAACAGCCCAGCAGCAGAGCACAGGGATGAAGAACTCTACCCAGAGAGTCAGAAACACCTGCCACCTACAAGCTGCGTGAACTTGGGTCTAGTTACCCATCTTCTCCCAGCCTCAGTTTGTTCCTCTGTGAAATGGAGCCAAGGTGACCTACCTTACAGAACTGAGGTGCCTAGAAAGCACGAAGTGCTCGGTGAAGGGACCTCCTGTCACCTTCCCTAGACGCCAACTCTACAAACCAGCTGCATTTTCTCAAAGACACAAAGCTCTCACTGTCTTCACCCTTTTCTGTCAGGAACCCCGCCTCCTTGCAAACTCATAATGGCTTTTAAATCTCCATCCCTTTCCCTACCACCTCTTCCCGTCCACCTGCCTCCAGGCTAAACAGGCCACTCCCTCCTCAAAGCTTCAAATCACGTACGTCAGACCCTGGGATGACACTTCCACTCTGTTCCCTGTATATTCCTGCTGGACTAAGCTTCCGGGGACGTCTCTCTCCAGCATGGAACACACACGGGGTCCTGAGAGCAGATCCCTGGTGCCCCTGGGCCCCTCAGATCACCAGCTCAAATGGCTTCTTCTGCCTTCCCCACGTCCTGACGTTGGCCTGAGCATGGTCCCTGGCACATACTAATTTTTTTTTTTAAACAAATATCCACTGAATGAACACAAAATTACCCACAAGAACAAGTCACGCCCATAACAAAAGAGAAGGAGCCCCACGCTGACTGCGGGGGTTTAGCCGCACCGGTCTGCAGCTCTTTCCCTGAAGGGGCAGCTCCTCTTCCACAGGGCAGGGTGGCAGGGACCCGCGATGCAGCCCCGGGCAAGGACCACTTTTGTTTTGTTTTTTAAGTAATAAACAAAAAATATAATCATAATGAGCCTGATTTTCAAATTTAACTTTAATAAGGGTAATCCAAAGCTAAATATTCAGATTTTAAAAAAATTAATGCTTCAAACTTTCAGTTTTTTTTTTTTTTTTAAATTCAAATACTTAAACTCAGGGTTAGTTTCTACCAATGAGTAAAATTATTGGGTAAAAGAGAAACACTTTGGGAACTTCATTAAATGATTTGGGCCACACTAATCATATACGATTTCACTCAAAAATCAAGACCTAGGGCTTCCCTGGTGGCGCAGTGGTTGAGAGTTCGCCTGCCGATGCAGGGGACACGGGTTCGTGCCCCGGTCCGGGAAGATCCCACATGCCGCGGAGCAGCCCTTGAGCCATGGCCGCTGGGCCTGCGCGTCCGGAGCCTGTGCTCCACGACGGGAGAGGCCACAACAGTGAGAGGCCCGCGTACCAAAAAAAAGAAAAAAGAAAAATCAAGACCTAGAAAAACCTCTGGGTTTTTGGTTTTTTTTTTTTTTTTTTTTTTTTTTCCAGTATGCGGGCCTCTCACTGTTGTGGCCTCTCCCATTGCGGAGCACAGGCTCCGGACGCGCAGGCTCAGCGGCCATGGCTCACGGGCCCAGCCGCTCCGCGGCATGTGGGATCTTCCCGGGCCGGGGCACGAACCCGCGTCCCCTGCAAAGGTAGGCGGACTCCCAACCACTGCACCACCAGGGAAGCCCAAGAATGGCTTCGTTTATCCTCCTCCTCCATCCAGGAAAGGCTGGTTAGGCTGCTGGTGGGCACTGCAATTCATTACTTGGTTGCCCAGTGGCCTGAAAAGAGTTCCAAGTATTTTATACGAACAACTTATTAATCGATAAACCCTACGCGGACAGTCAGAAATGAGATGAGCTCCACAGACCTGCGATCTCTAAGGGCATATTCATAGTTTAGTTTTACGTAAGGAATGGTGTCGTCTGCAGCCGGAATGCTTAACTGGCCCTTCTTCTAGCGGACGGTCTCAGGAGACAAGAGGAATACATGAGATTTTTGTGTTCTTTAAATCTGTCCATGGGCCAAAATACTAGTGCTATTATTTCATTCGAAGTATTTAAGCCAGTTCTTCAGAAACTCTCTCGAGATGATAGAGCTGGAGACCAAAAAGGGGGGGGAGAAAACTGTCTTGATGTTAACTTCAATACCCAGACACAATGATTAGGAAATACATCACACACTCCCATCCTAGAGAAGCCTCTAGTCCCCAGCACGGTGCCAGGCACATGGTGGATTCTCAGTGCTCATTTACATAGACTAAAAGACTGTTCTACTCTTAAGGTACACTAAAATGTTACGAACAGTTGAAAATGATTCCGAAACAAATATTTAACTTCTATGAATTCCCAGAGACAACCTTAACACTGAATAGTCTATCTCCAGGGTACGGCTATTACACAGTAATAACGAATTTACAGTGGTTACATAACTGGGTTGTAGAACCGATCTGTTAAATGTTCTAGGGTGTTTGGGAAGTTTGAGAAAACTTCCAGGAAGTTCAGCAGTTGACGGGGAGCGTGTGAGTCAGGAAGAGAGCAATCTGGCCTCCCCCAAGCGCCAGTGTTAAGGTGACCTGAAATTTGTCTCCCTTACCCACCCTCCCCATCTGTACTTTCTGCCCCTGCAGAAGCCAAAGTTGGGGCACACAGGGAGCCCCACGCTTCCCGCCAGCGCCTCCGGCACGGCTACTCCTGCTTTCTCCTGCGGGCAGGTCCCATGAATACGATTCATGCCCACCGCGGGCAGCACAGCATGACTGCCTGTCAGCGGGACCTCGGGGCACGGAAGAAAAGAGGACCTGCGTGAGACGATGGCCAAGGAAATAAGCATTTATTGATCTTCTCTGTTTTTTATAATTAGAACAGCAGCAGCAACGAGGGTGCGACAGCAATTACGGTAGCTGCAGAGGCGGCCACGGCAAGTGCAAGGCCAGGCAGGCAGCGTGTACTCAGGCACCTCCCGGGCCGGGTCAGGCTCTCGCTGCCTCGTCTGATACTCGTGGTGACCCTGAGAACTAAGTGTCACTGTCCCCACTGGACCTCGGGAACTGGAGGTGCCGTCCCCGGAAGCTGCTTCTCCTCGAGCTCCCAACTCCGGTTAGAACTCAAGATAAAGAAATAGGAAAGAGTAGAATATGCAACGATGTATAAAACCTTCATCCACTGAACACGAAGACAATGAAACTGCGTACAGAAACCGGATCAGACCTAAACCAGAGAGTCTAAAAGGCACTAAAAATAGGGGTTAGGACCAGTGGATACAATCTATACGGAGATCCAATGATGACCGTTTTTATCAGTCGTGCTACTAGATACTAACGACTCACTGAAGGAAAAAAAAAGACTGGTTCAAAGTCTTCGAAGTCAGAACGTCATCATTTCTGTTATACCAAGAAGGAAGGGAAGAATTCCGGGGCCACTAGGAGATGAAGGGAGACCCCAGTGGGGCAGCCCTCCCGCAGACCGGGACCGAGATCTCCCTGCTGATTCCCAGCCCCAAGTGAATTGCTGTCACCACGTTTCAAGCGCTGCTTCTACGAGAGATTGAAAAGGGAGGCGGGAGTTCTCTATCGACAACGAAAACTTGCTTCCTGTACTTCTCACAATGTCTCTGGTGGTCACCCTTCCAGACCCATCAGCTGCCGTCCAGCGCTCGTGGGGGGTCAGAGAACCTAAGGGTACTTACTACCCTGTGAAGGACACGGCAGGTGTCCGCTAGCATCAGGGCAGATTACACACAACCGTCCCTCCGACACAGTTCGCATCAGGACCAAAGCCACAAACTACCACCCCTATCGTCACAGGCCCTTTTAGTCTAAAAACCCCGCCTACCACTTTGAGGTTAGGAACCCGCTTTGCTAATTCGTTGCATCCTCCATTACTAGTTTATCCCAGGAGTCTAGAGTTTCAACATATATTTGGAAGAAAACAGTCCTTTGGTTTACAGCAGAAACTTGCATGACCTCCTTATTCTGCCTCTAGGAATTCCTGTTCCTTTCTCTCCTGCACTTGCTCTTTGATGGTTCTGGAAACCTCTCTTTACCCCCATCTCTCATCTTTCTCCTCAAAAGCCTGCACATTCTTCTAATGCTGTTTTCCTAACCTTATGGCTCTACTTAGAAGCACAGGGCCCGCGGTAGCTCTCTGTCATCTCATTGAGAGGCACCGCCCACCTCAGTGTGTCAAAGGCCATCACGATTTGATCCTGAGGAACCCCTTCATCCACCGTCTTCTGAGAAATCACTGAAAATACCAAAGCCCATGTTTTCATTTAAAACCCGTTACCCCTCCCTGGGGTTTGAATCCATGAGCACATGTCGAGGAGAACATTTCTGCTGGAGAAATATCAATACTACCTACAACTTCGAAGACCACCTGGGGCCATGGTGGATGGAAGGCCCTCCGGGGTGGGGAGAGACTGAGAGCCCGACAGTCGGGTCAGCCGGCTGACTCAATCAGAGGCCACCTCATGAGAGAGACGGACCAGGCACGTTTCCAGTGCCCAGGCAAGCGGACGGGAGGAGGGAGCCGGCTCCCTCAGGGAATGGCTTTGTCTAGGGTGGCCCTGTACCTGATCCTGCAGGTACAGAAAAGCACCTGGTCCACAGACCCCGAAGATCACGGCCCCACAGGAAAGAGCATCTGTGCTGCAGGAGGGGGAAGGCCATGGTGGGAGGGGCTGGGCGAGGCTGTGCCCCTAGCTGCTGGGTGTGGGACACCCACCCCCAGACTTCACGGTGCGCCGTCTGGCGCCAGGAGCGGGGGAGTGATGGGGGCCCACGGGCTGGAAGTCTCTTAAACGGTTAGAAATCCAAGAGTTGGAGGAATGAATTTAAAGAGAGAGCTCTACTTTGGGAGAAAGTCCAAAAGATCGAGCGCCGACCTTTCAACAAAGCGTAAGTCCCAGGCAGACCATAAGCTTCAAACCACCACCTAGCTCTTTCTCTCCCCACTTCCTCAACTCTCTCAGTACCCCCAAGGCCAAAGATGACTGACCTTGAAGATTTCTCCTGTGGAGTAGTCATCCCAGCTCACGGAGCAGCCTTCGGCCTCGTCTCCCCCTCCCTCCGCCCCCCTGCTTGCAGCTCCTTTAACAGTACGTGAGCCAGAACTGACCCCAGGAATCTTGGATCAAAATGGGTATGTTTCTTTAACATATTTTTAAAACACTTTTGAGATGGGTTTGGGTCTCAGCATTAGGTTCCAAAAATCATGAAGGAAATTTTATAAGATGAATTTGACTTTACCTTGGAGTTTTTACTGCTTGACAATTTCACTAAACAATTGGAAGGTCAGGTGATCTTCATTTATACTAGGCTTTTGGAGGGCCTCTTCGCCATGGCTGGGCTGTATTCTTTCCTTCCTTCCATCTGTCTATCTATCTATTTTTAAAGTACAGTCGATTTACAGGTTAGGCTGTATTTTAAACAGGGCTAAGGATTCAAACCATAAGGCTCAAATGTGTGAAAGTCAATTTCACGTTCAAGGTACAGGTTCTAACACTCCACTCTTCGTATCAACGTGCACATATCAAGCCTTGTAGATAGTTCCATGGCTTTCAGTTCAAAAGGGCAAGTAGCCAGATATGCACATAAATTCCAAATAAAAGGCATAATGATGAGACCAACATACGTGAGATAATTATGTAATTATTTGTTCACAAAATGTTAATGACTTGAAAAAAGAAAAAAAAACCCTACTCCTCCTTGGAGTTCCTTAGAGTTGAAAATTTAACGGTAACTCAAAGACAAAGGAGATATTATTACTGGGCACATCGATTCCTAACAATTCCCTTAGAGGACTGTGTATCAAACGGCACTACTGGAAAAGGTAGCGACAGACCTTTTGCTCTGCGGTGCTTACGGGCTACGCATAAAAGAAGCAATGTGTGGGCAGTAGCGACTGAATTGTTTATGCGCTCAGACAGTTGCCTTGAAGGATAAATAAAGCTGAGCATGAAATGAAGGTTCATGCAGGTCTATGAGCAAAACAAAAACAAAAACCCAGAAACCAAGCCCCCGTCCTCCCAGGCCACCCTGCCAGGCCCCCCACCCCGCAAGTTCTTCCTCTGGGCTGAAACCCCTTGTGTTTGGAAGACCTACAGGCTTTATCCATTCACCTGGTGGCTCATGAAGACCAGAAACACTGTCATAGAAAGAAGCTCTCTGAATATTCTGAATCTCTAAAGCAGAGAAACAGCAAAAACAGGAGGACAGAAGGGCAAATACACAAACACTTCAGTTAGTGTGAAAGACATTCGACATCACAAGTCAACTTTGCAATCGGGCTACAAGAGCAGCTAGTCCAGGGCAGACCCCATGCAAACATTACTGTTTAGAGAATTTGCACATCTGGACAAAGTTCTGTATAAAATAAATGTATACAGCGGAATCATTCCCAACTCCAGGTGTGAGCATTATATCATATTAATGTCAAATGGTTACCCCCATGTAAACGCAGGATGAAATTTAAGAGTAATAAGGTACTATTTGCGTTGTCTTTCATAAAATTATCCTCCAATTAGCAAATTAGGACAAGACTGCAGCAAGTTAGACTACTCTGGAAAAGGTAAATATTAGTGGCATTTACTGTCAAAAATTCACACTGCTGTGTAATTTTATTTCCCATCCAGATTTTGGAAATATAATTTACTTCAAATACAAACTACGAATAGGTAACTACCACTAAGGAAAACAAAATTCTATTGTAGCAAGTTCTATTGTACAAAATGTTAAAGCAACTTCAAACCATAACTAAGATGATACCTATTGATCATACCGTTACTCATGAAAACATCATAGGAAATACATTTACATGAAAATGTAATTTTTAGGTCTTTTCTTCCTTGTACGTTAGCCCCCAGAAGTGGCAAGAAATCCGTGTGCAGCTGGTAGAGAGATCGCAAAACATCTTTCAGCAAAAAAGTAGGGCACTATGAATCTCTAGGGCAGGGCTGCCACCAATAAATCTTATTTCTCCTGGTTTGGCCTGGAGGAAACTCTAACACAAAGTTTATTTTAACATGAAATGCTTTACACTCAAGGCATTGCACCTTCACAGGCAAACTATATCCACGCATCATATAACTCATACATTCAGTCAACCTGTCATGTTCTGCCTCTGCGCTGACGTGGCTGTAACAGGAGAAAATAATCACACGCTTTTCCAGGACTACTTTCTTTTCCTAGGGAAGAAGCTCCCCTTCTCCCAAGACATCTCTACATCCAGAGTGAGCATGGCGAGTTCTCCACCCTACGACCCTCTTCAAAGTCCTGAGCCTGCCGCTGACCTCACGCGTGCGACACGCGGTCCTCGAAATCGGAGGAGCCTGGCATTAGGCTCCGCCTGCCCGTCCCTCCGATGGTGGGCCACCTCTGAGAGCCTGTCACTCAGATTAAACTGAGTAACCGTCCACCTGAGCTGACGGATGGCAGGGCTTCCCACCAAGAGAAGCGATACCAGGAGAGCAAACACACAGGATGAGACCGGAGTGGATGCCGGCACGGCCAGGTCACAATGGGGAGAGGATTTCCGCTCAGCCCATTTGGACAAAAGTGGCCACACGTGCTCCCAAGCTGGCCACGTGGAGAAAGGTGAGGGCCCCGGCAGGGCCTGAGCTGTGGGCCAAGGACAGGTGGACAGGGCTTGAGCCAGGACGGCAGGGCCCCGCAGGCCACACGCCTTTCCTCTCAGAGCTTGTGCCATCAAGTGAGTAACCTGTCTGTAGCTAGTCCATGAAAAGCACAGAAGGGCAGGTAAGGGCTCTGCAGATGGGGTCCTACCTGTGAGACACGTCACCCGCACCTGTGACACGGAATGTGCATCATATCATCGCTGCAGCTGCAGCCCCCATCTCCACCCTCACCTGCCGGATCTCACACTCCTGGCACTTCTGACCCGCTGCTGCCAGAGGCCCTGCCGTACCTGGACGGTGAGTTAAAGGAGCCTGGAAGGAGGAAGCCGAGGCAGAGGCGCCTCGGTCCCGTTCCCGCCTGTGTGCGTGTCCTGAGTTTCCATCTGGAAGAAGGCCCTGGGCGGCAGGGAACACGCCGGTTGTGGTTCCCGAATCCACCTCACTGCTGACAAGCGTGGGCGGTGAGCTTGTCCAGCGTGGCTGGACGTGCAGGCTCACAGGAACAGGTCAGGGGCTCCAAAGGTGTTCCCCACAATATTGTTTTTGGTTAAGAAGTGAAAAGACAAGAGTCAAAAGTGGCTCGCAATGTCAGAACCAGTGTGTAAGCCCGGGACCTGCTGTCGTGATTCCCCAAACACCTGCTTCTCTTCTCATGCAAAATGAAGAGAGAAAATCTGTTTTTGAGACTTTAGCGGTAAAATGCTAGTTTCCTCTGTTCCTCTTCTCCTTGGCTTTCCTTCCACGGTCACCTCGCGCTGAACTCCCCGCTTCCGGGGTCTTTCAACCCGATCCATCCAACAAAGCACTGCCCGCTTTGCTTCTCCAAGTTCACACTGTGCCCCTGCCCTGGCCCGTAAAACCACTGATGCCATCTAGTCAATGAAGTCAAGTTCACCTGAGACTGGCCACCGCCTTACTCCGTGCTCCGGCCTCACTTCCTGCTCACTCTGCCTCCTGGCCCCAGCCCTGCCCTAACGCCCCAACGGGACACTCACCCCGAGCTGGGATTTTCCACTTCTGCCCTGTGATCGTTCCTTCTACCGGCTTCACCCCCGCTTCTTCCACACCAACATCACTCCTAGAAATGCCATCCACCCCTAGATGAGTGGGTTCACAGAAACCTACTCACCCTCCGTGGTTAAGGCCCCAACAGGATGTGAATGTTCGTCAGTGGGTGCTGGGAGACTGCCCGGCCCTTAGCACGTGCTCAGGAAACGCTGGCTTTCTTTGTTTCTTCAACAAAGTATTATTTTTCAAGGACAAGGAAAACTGCCTCATCCGTCATGACATCTGACCTTAGCACCCCAGGAACAAGGCAGTCCCCGCTCAGCTGTCCCCGTGGCATTCATCTCAGGGGTCGGCGACACTCAGCCATCAGATTGAACACAGCATTTCTGATGGGCAGCATTACTCCTTCCTCCTCTTTTTGTGACGTTTCCTGTGCACCTTTCCCACTGACCTGTGCTGCTCTTCCCAGCCCTGTGGACCCGGTGGCCACCAGAGCTCAGGGTCCCTTTTTCCACGCTAGATCCATTTCTCAGACCCACTCTCACACTTCCCAGAACAGGGCCAAGAGTCCCTCAGCCGCGTGGGCACCGCAGACACCACCTTAGGGTCCTGCTCTCGCCTCAGTCCTCACGGGCCCCCCTAGGCTGACCAGGTCACCACAGGTGACAGCGAGCACGCAGCAGCCAGGTGAAGACCTCCATCCAATGGGACAGTGATTAAAAGCTTCTGTTTTACTTGCTGGAAACCTAACCCTTCCCCCAGCCCCTCCCTGTACACAGTCTCACGTACACGATCTCTCCCCAGGACACGTGCGTGTATGTGTGTGGTCTGCCCACCCCTGCAGGCTCCCTCGCACTTGTTGGAGCCGATGTACGTGACCTCGACTAGGCTGTCTTTGGTAGGGTCATCATCCCCCTGCTCACTTTCTCTGTGGTGGCTCTTCTCTTTCCGTCTCTTTCCTTTTGTCCTGATTGCCCTAAGCCCTCTGATCTGCCTTCTGGGTTTCTTTCTCTCTACCTGAGGAGACAGCTAGATGGCAAGGTCTTGAGATGCTTATAGAGAAAGAAGCCAGCCAGGTAACTGACAGGCCTGGCCTCAGGGTCAAAGCCTAGGCAGGGGCAGATCCAGAGCTAAACTAAGGTACTGCATGACCTGAGGCCAAGTGAAGCGGTGGGGACAACCAGGACGCAAGCGTAGAGAGAGCTAAAAGCCAGAAGATGCTGGTCCCACTACACGTACAGACACAAGCTGCTTTGTTCTTCTCGTACCAGCAAAATCTCTAGTCTATGATAAGATCACCAAAACCTTCACCTGAGGTTCACGTAAACCGAAGAACTACGGGGACTGACGGAAATAAAAACAACTGATCTATGTGCAGATGGTCTGAGTTTAGTCACCAGCCACTTCGCGTGTGTGTGGAGGGTAGGGCACTGGGGGAGGACGCAGCTCGGCTGACCTGGACACGACACAGGGAAGATGCACAAGGCCTCTCAGGTTTTGTATCCCAACACCCTTGGATTACAACTGCACTGGGGCCAGGGTGGCTCTGCTACTAGAACGTTCCTACAGCACCTGACCAAGAAGGCAGATGTCTTATTACCCAAGTTTTCTTAAAGTGGGTAAATTCCGATACAACGGCAGCCCTGCTCTAGGGAAAATAAACAGCTTTAAAGTAAAAAAGTCTACACACGTCTATAAGTAAAAGAACCATATATAAGCCTTAACTGTAAAAGATTCGGCCAAGTTTGATTACAAACGCAAGCACATTCTCACCATCCTTCCAGAGCTCTGCCACAAATCTGTCGGAAGACTGATGCAGGAGGGTGGCCACGTTGTCATTCAGGGGGTCCATATTCTTCATCAGCCACTCGTCCGCCTTATAGTCCACCTGCCGGGCCAGAGCCGGGTGTGGCAAGAGGGAAAAGACAAAAACAAGAGACATTTCCAGCCTTCACCTAAAACGTTCACAGGACCCCCCCACCCAGGTGGAGGATGGCAACTGCAGGCTCAACCCAAGATTCCCGGAGCCCCGCCCTGTTCCCTCCCCAACAACCAATCAGAAGAAAGTCACACACGCTGCAGCCCTCAACCCAAGATTCCCAGAGCCCCGCCCTGTTCCCTCCCCAACAACCAATCAGAAGAAAGTCACACACCCTGCAGCCCTCAACCCAAGATTCCCAGAGCCCCGCCCTGTTCCCTCCCCAACAACCAATCAGAAGAAAGTCACACACGCTGCAGCCCTCACCCCAAATTTTACCTATAAAAACCTTTCCCCCAGGGGCTTCCCTGGTGGCGCAGTGGTTGGGAGTCTGCCTGCCGATGCAGGGGACACGGGTTCGTGCCCCGGCTCGGGAAGATCCCACATGCCGCGGAGCGGCTGGGCCCGTGAGCCAAGGCTTCTGAGCCTGCGCGTCCGGAGCCTGTGCTCCGCAACGGGAGAGGCCACAGCAGTGAGAGGCCCGCGTACCGCAAAAAAAAAAAACCTTTCCCCCAAACTCTCGGGGGCTCAGGGGTTTTGCGCACGAGCCACCCGTTCTCCTCGCTTGGCCCTGCAACAAAACTTTCTCTGTACTTCCCCCGTTCCACCCCCCAAATAAGTTCATAGAACAATCCCCAAAAAATGGGTTGTCTCGAAGGAAGTGCATTTGTAATATGTACTATATTCAAGGGTTTGTAAGTGTATATCAGCACGTTTGTTACAACCTTCATCAAATGCAGCAAAATCTCAAACACAGCACTTTTAATGGAGTTCTTTCACTCTTACCTTCCCCGCATAATGTATAATGCAAAAGTCAGCTTTGTCTTTCAGTTGACGAGGTTTCTGAAACTTGGAGTGGGACCCTTGCTCTTGAACTAGTTTTTCAACAAAGGTCTTATCTGTGGCTTTAGGGAACCAGCACTCTTCATCCAAAAGGGCCAGCACGCCAGGAGGGTTAGCCTGATAACAGAGGCAAGAAGAACTGACACGTTTTGCACGTCACTGTACATACAAGGATGTTTTCCACTGGGTGTGGCAGCTTAAATCCCAAAACAGTTAGAGCTTCGTGAAGATCTGTGCAAATCAAACTGCTAGGGTAGCAGGTAATGGCAAATCGTAACTATCATGCAGACACTGAGATCTCAAACTGCTCAACAGGTACTGGTAAGAAAATGGATGAGTACTGTATCTCACAAACTTATAAAGAACTAATTCCAAGTAGATAACTCCCCCAAAAGTAGCAAATAAAAGACACCAGAAAGGAACTGAAAGGTGTAGAGACAAAACGGGATCTTTATATTCAATGACCGGCTGGGTCAATTGTTATAAACCCTCAACTAGCTGGAATGCTTCAGACATTTTATACCCTAGTCAATTTAAGTTTCTATTTAAGTGATGATTAAGTAAAACGAGCACTTCACACTTGGTGAAATATTTAAAACTATTGTTAAGTAGAATATATGGAAGGTGATGAAGTAATTTATCAATTACTTCATTGGTTTGTTTTATCAACAAATAAAATAGAGCCTTCATTTCACTCAACTAGTTCACTGAAAAAAGCCTTAGAGACTTAAAGACACGGAGACATAAGATAGATTAGTGGCCCAGGGGCTGGGGGAGGGGAACAGGAGTGACTGCCAAGGGTAGGACGTTTCCCTCTGGGATGATGAAAACGTGGAATTAGACAGTGGTAATGGTTGTACAACTCTGTGAATATGCTGAAATTCACTGAATTACATACTTTAAAAGGGTGAATTTTAGGATAGTGAATTATGTCTCAAATTAAAAAAAAATGCCCAGAGCTTGCCATTCTCTGGGAGCTCGGAAATCAATGGAACGACTTCTTTTTTGGAGGAAAGTGGGGTACACGTGAAAGCTAAGCGAAATATTTAATGACGGCCTATTTTATAGTGCTTCGGGGGTCATCGTTTATTGCCATACTGCAAATATGGCAAGTTTCTGATACAAGACTGAGCGTACCAATTCTAGGGCACAAGGATGAAACCAGCTTTTGGAATAAATCTCTTCAGACCAGTTTTCCTCAACCCACAAGGCCTTTACGTTTACTGCAGAAGAGCTGGCTCTGCGCAAATATTGCTTAAAAAGTAACTGGAGGTTCTAGTTAAACATGAATGAAACAGTGTAATAATGTGGTCACAGGAAGGCAGAGGTTAACAGAACAGAGCAGGTAGAAGCAGCGGAGAGAATCCTCCCCGCTCTGGGAGCCCAGGACTGAGACCCTTACTCCCTGGCTGTTTAGTTTGTGGCCCCTCTACCTGAAAGGATTTGCAGGGTTCAGAGCTGCTGAAAGAACACTATAATCAAAGGCCACTAGGCTTAGGTGATCCCAGGGTCCAGGACGGCATTTAACCCAATTTACCCCACTCGTCTGACATCTTTGAGAAATGAAGTTCTAGATTAAGATAAGTGAAACACCCATCTTTCTGCCATAATTTTTACGCTTTTAATCTGTTTCAATGAAAATATTTCTAAATTCTGAAAAAGGAGCCAAATATAATTCAATCTTTTCTAAAGGACTAAGTGACAGCATGATTCAGAAGATCCACAATTTTGTCTCCTTTTCATTTTTCCTACTTCATCTTTCAATGTCAAGATCTCTCATCCCTTTTCCTTTTCACTGGGGATTTCTAAAGAGCTTTAAGTTTGGGAGACCATGTTTTGTCTCGTGGTCAGAGTACTGTAAGAAGCCAGGCGGAGCCCGGGTTTGTGAGAGATGAGGGCAGATGCCCAGGACAGGCAGGTGCCCCGACAGAGTCGTTTTAGGTATTTTTCTTCTGGAAAAAGTTGTCCTCACTCTCCATTTTGAAAGGACCCACAATGGAGTCATGATGCTGCATCATTCTACATGCTATAGTTAAATTCCCTATGATTATAAACTCTTACAAGGTTTTGAAAAACCTTATAAAAAAGCATCTTTGTACTTATGAGGCTAAGCTTTAGTTACCCCCCAAAATGGATGTGCAAGACCTGTCTTATTCCCAGCTAGACACGGTGCCCCTTTATCACCTCGGACGTGTGCCCAGGAGAGCCCCACGCCCTTGACACGTGCCGAGCGCTGGAGGGAAGGCAGCTGCCGCCACCACCGTGGCACCTGCGGGCAGCGAAGGCCCACGTTGGCCTGTGCACGGCCCCACGCGAGGACAGGACACGGCCGTGAGAAAGGACAGCTCAAGAAGGGTCTTACTGGCATGCTACTCACTTTTCAAATGGGCATCCCTTTCCTAGGAAATTTAGACTAGAAAATTATCTTAGAACCCGTGAGACAGGATAATTCCCGTCTCAGTTGATGGCGAGAAAAAACTCAAGGCACCGCCTGCGCAGGAGCTGAGAGCCAGAGGGCGGGGAGAGGATCTTACGGGTCTCTCGATGAGGTCAATGCACGGCTGCAGGTCCAGCCCGAAGTCGATGAAGTTCCACTCGATGCCCTCGCGCTGGTACTCCTCCTGCTCCAGGATGAACATGGTGTGGTTGAAGAGCTGCTGCAGCTTCTCGTTGGTGTAGTTGATGCACAGCTGCTCGAAGGAGTTCAGCTGCAGGTGCAGGAGAGCCATGTTCCAAACGGGGGGTGGGGGTGGGGGAGGGACAATGAGTCAGCTAGTTCTCAGAAAGTTCTCGAAGAGTTATTCATGAGGTCTTGACTACCCTACTGAGTCCATGAGATGACAGTGACTAAACCGAGGGGAGTCTCTCTCTCTTAATCTCTGTCTCTCTCTCTCTCTCACACTCTCACACACACACACCCCCCCCCACATATCACATTACTGTGAAGCTAAAATGAGAAAATGATACTTAGTGTGCTGAGTATCTACAAATAAAACCATTTTGATTAGCGAATGGTTAATGAAGAGAAATGAATAAATGAGAAAGAAAGTGAGAAAAAGAAGAGAAACAAAGAGACTTGGGAAGGCCAGAGGCCAAGGAGGCAAGCAGGTCTCCATGAGCTTTGAGGAACCAGAGGACAGATGGGCTGCGGCCTCCTCTGCTCCTTACTTAGGCCACCGGCTCCAGAGTGAGTTAAGGAAAACAACAGTAGAAACAAATAATAACCTTTTCATCTGTTACAGACATTTCTCTTTCCCTCTCTGTGAAATCTGCCCATTTCTCTACTGTGCTGCTGATGGGATGAAACATGGATGGATGAAGTAACAGGGATGATTTTCTTAAAGCAGTCGCCTTATATGAGAAGTACTCAGCCTTTTCTTCTGCTTCCATGCTGTCCACACAAGTACCATGGGCCCATAAACAACCTCTTTCATTATAAAGTGATCTTTAATTAGGGAAGGTTTAATCAAGCCCCAAAGAATAGATTTATAGTCTGAAAAAGCCATTCCAATCTTCCCTGGGAGGTGTCACACTCAGCGTCTTAGAACAAGGTCACGCTAGGAGGGCCAGGGCAGAGTCTGCCGTGTTCAACGCCGTATTTCTAGTGACCCACATCAACACCTGCAGACCGCCCGATGGTGCTCGGTTACGCTTATGTGAATGGATTTTGCTCTGCCTTAAGATCATGAGATCTTAGTGCTCCATTTAGCCTGAGCTACTACATGTGATGGTATTTTTCTTTAATGGATTTCTACTTGTCTTCATATTTAAGCTACCAACTGTATTTTAAAATAATCGATTTTTAAATTGGTAACACATGGTATAAAATTAGAAATGTACAGAGAGTTGCACTGAGAAGTCTCACTCCAGTCACCCACTTGCTCTCCTGTAAGCAACCACTGTCACCTATTTCTTGTGATCCTTCCAGAAATAGTCTGTGCACTCATAAATGTGTGTGACCCTGATTTTTAAAAAAACTTAACGCATCTTGGAGTCTGTAATATAATGCCACCTCATTCTTTATAATGGGTGCATAGATCTCTATTGCATGAATATATATAATTAATCAACCCAATCTCCTACGGTGAGCATACATCTCCTAACAGTGGACATTTTCCATTCTTTTCCGTGACAAATAACACTCACTAAACAATCCTGCATTTTTAGCGTCTAAAACGTTTTCCTTTTTTTTTTTACTGTCTGTGTATATTCGTATGTCAAAACCATACAGCTTTATAATTTTTTATCTCTTAATATCCTCTTTTCATTTCTTTTTCAGAATTTTACTGTCTATACTTTAATTAACTTATTTTTCAAATTAGTTTTAGAAGCAGGTTGCCTAGTCCTCCTCTACCCCTTGAAATAGGTTTTAAACAAGTACGTTCACTTTAAAGATAAATTTGGGGGAATTCCCTGGTGGCACAGTGGTTAAGAATCGGCCTGCCAATGCAGGGGACACGGGTTCAAGCCCTGGTCTGGGAAGATCCCACATGCTGCAGAGCAACTAAGCCCATGCGCCACAACTACTGAGCCCGCGTGCCACAACTACTGAAGCCCGTGTGCCTAGAGTCCGTGCTCCACAACAGGAGAAGCCACCGCAATGAGAAGCCTGTGCACCGCAACAAAGAGTAAGTAGCCCCTGGTCACTGCAACTAGAGAAAGCCCAAGCACAGCAACAAAGACCCAATGCAGCCAAAAATAAATAGATAAATAAATAAGATAAAATCTATGCTCTTCTTTCTTGATGTTAAAAACATATTTAAAAAAAAAGATGAATTTGGGGAAGATTTACACCTTTACAATGCTGAATTTTCTCACCCAAGAACAAGCTATATTTTTACATTTCTTTAAGTCTTTCATTTTTTCACAGTTGCACTGTAAAGTTGTCAACTAAATCTTGCCCATTTCTTCTTAGGTATTTCATCTGTTCTTGTTGGCAGCTGGAAGTGGGGGTCTCTCCTTTCACTGTATCTTCTGATTGTTTATATACAGGAAGGCAACAGACATGCAATTTGCACGCAGCCACCTTTCATGGTTTTTTCAGTTATTCACAAATCAATACATATTAAAGCAATCTTGGGGCTTCCCTGGTGGTGCAGTGGTTAAGAATCTGCCTGCCAAGGCAGGGGACACGGGTTCGGGCCCTGGTCCGGGAAGATCCCACATGCCGCGGAGCAACTAAGCCCGTGCGCCACAACTACTGAGCCTGAGCTCTAGAGCCCTCGAGCCACAACTACTGAAGCCCGCTCACCTAGAGCCCGTGGCTCCACAACAAAAGAAGCCACTGTAATGGGAAGCCTGTGCACCACAACAAAGAGGGGCCCCCGCTCGCCGCAACTAAAGAAAGCCGGCGCACAGCAACGAAGAACCGACGCAGCCAAAAATAAATAAATTAAAAAACAAAAAACATATTAAAGCAATCTTTTATAGTGGCAGTGGCAGTTTGGGGGATAAAACTGCTTATACCAGTAATAGTTCAGATTTTATGAGGACAGACTTATATGGTCCAAAGGGGTTCATTTTAAAATAGGACAATTCAGTATCCAACTGGTCAAAGCAGCACACTGATCCCAAGAAGTATTTAATTCAGTATTTGTGCCTTGCTATATAGTGTCTATCAAAGGAGAGATAAAGATACACATTTTTAGGAGACCAAAATTTTATCAACGTTTAGCAAAACCACAGCAGGTATGTGACGACACACCTTTGATGGATTGATGGTGAGTGTTTGGAGAAATCTAGTCAGATTAGTAGTGAAATACATTGAGGTGCACCACCAAATCCTGTGGGTGTATCTTCAGAACAGAGTCCACTATGTTTCCTCATCTCTTGATCTCACACAGCTGCTCCTGACTCCCGCTCAAGCCAGTGCCATCTGGCCGCCAGGCTACGGCAACGCCATCCTCCACTGGCTCCCTGCTTCTGCTTTTCTACCTCCCACTCCATGTCTCCAGCTCCTCTGCCCCTCTGGTCAGCTACATCTAGTCCCACTGGCTTTCTAGCAGTTTCTCACATCTGACAAATTCTCTCCCATACAGGACCACTGGACCTACTCTCATTATGCTGGGGCTTCTTCCTGAGGCCGGGGGCTTCTCGTGCTCCACTCTTACTGCTGCAGACACATCTTCCACAGTGGGCCCCCGCAAATTCCTTCTATCACAGCGCCCCCCCTCACTTCATTATCCAAAATTCTGAGAATTTTGGGTTTCTGTCACTCAATGTTTGACTCTCTACTATCAATAGAATGGCAGGGACTGTACCTACTTATCTACCATCATATCCCTGGTGGCTGGCACTGCAGCTGGTACAGAGGGAGCCTTAAGTGTTATTTGTTAAAAGAGTACACAGAAGGAAGGAAAAGCAGGAGGGAGAAAGATATACCTCAAAAATCTCAAATCCAGCGATATCCAGGATTCCAATGAAAGACGCCCCTTGCCGTTTGGTCCTATCCAGGGCTTTATTGATGCGGTGTACGAGCCAGCGGAAGAGCCGTTCATAGGTAGCTTTTGCCAAAGCTTCTACTGCAAAATCTGCCTGTAATTAGACAACATCAACCTTTTATTCCAGAAATAATCTCAACAAAACACTAACAGCTGTTTGATGGAGGGAGTTTAATGAGCTACAGCGCCCCCAAAACCCTAAAAGAGCACTGACTGCTTAATCCTCTCTGAATTTTATACATCAACAGAGGGTATTAGTACAATTAAATGTACACTGGAGATAATCAATGTAGGAAATGGATGGAGATGCCCAGTAAAAATAAACTCTTCCCTCTGCCCCTGGGGTTCTAGGCAGCGCATCTGCCCAGAGTCCACCAGGAAACGGGTGAATCTGACGCCTGCATTCTTGGCGCTGTCTCCCCTCCCCCCAACAGGGACAAGGGAGCAAGCAGGGCACCCCCCCTGTTGGGCAGGACCCTGAGGTACATGCCCTGGGGAACATGTATGATCCATCTACCTGGGGAAAACTCACGGTGATATTTCAGATTTCCTTTTTTTTTACAAGTCACCTCTAAAAACGTTCTGAGAGAAGGTACTCAATTAGTACCAAGAAACATCCATATAATAGAGGTTCTGCTGATTCGGTTTGTTACATGCCCATCAGAAGGTCTAATGGCCACGGTCATCATTCAAACAAAAGTGTGACAGCAACTGACGTGAAACTTACTTGTTCTTTGGTCTGTGCTTTCTGCACGTAGTCTCGGCCGACCTTGATCCGGGGGGTGAGAATAGCCCGAGTGAACTCCATCACATTCATGCCCAGAAGATGGCAGAGTTTCTGGGCAACTAGAGGGTAAAAGGTCTCCTAAATACTAGGCTTCTACTTATGATTTAGTCACAATATATTCAGTCAACACTGGAAACACCTGAGTAGTTATCAAATTGTATTAAGAAATTAAATATAAGGCATAAGGTTGGGCAAGTTTTAGGTCTGATGACAACTACCGTCCTCCTTTCAAATGAATAATGCTCATCCTTAGGCTATATAAGAGAAGATGAGTCAGCAATGACTTATTCTGGGTAACTTAATGCAAGTTACTAAGTCTTAGAACCCATGGATAATGCACAGAATGAGAAAAACGGTGTTTAAAATAGTTTAAATCATGTTACCAAGACAACTAATCATGCCCATACAGTGATCCTAATAATATCCTAGTAGGCAAGAAACCTAAAGGTTATTAAAATTATTTGATTCCTCGGCTAAAAAGCTGCTAATTTTGTTACTGTTGATTCTCACCAGCATTAGGGAACCCACCTCAGCAGAAGTTCACTGTCTAATGTCACTAAGGTCCAACAAGTGTTCCAATCATTACAATAAATGTTTAAGTGTTAAAATAACAATAAAATTCTATAAGGGTAAGTACATTTTAAATCACGTTAGAAGCATAACCAAGTTCCTTCTCAAAGACGCACTGCGTCCTACCCCGCTGTGATCCAGGTGAACTGTTGGCAACCTAGCAGCTCCCTGGGTGGGCAGGGCAGGCCGTGCCTCAGCGAGCACTTCCTTTGCTTTGTGACTCTTCTCGCCAGCTTTTACCAGCTGCCCTCCTCAACCCCTACGTCCTGTCTCCTTTTAGTTAACCTACACGTGTGTGCTCGTGTGCACGTATTGAATGGGAAGTTGAAAAACACAAAGAAGCAAAAGGAAATTGCCTACACTCTCGTGCTTCATCACGATAAACATCATTTTAGCAGCGAAAAAATAGACTTTAGAGTGTGGGTATACCTTGGCTTACTTTCCTCTACCAGGAAAACAAGTTCCCTTATAATTGCATCACATTTTCTACTTCTAAGCCTTATTATCCTCTTATTTGCCATTTATGCTTTTTTAAAAAGAGTCATATTCAATCTAAAAGGTAGTAATTTGCCAATATCGCTCTGAAGGCAACTCCAGGGAGGCGCACGTAAATGTTTCAGCATCACTGGAAACGGAACCATTCACCCTGATTGCACCCCGTGGTCATTTTACATGTGCCTCCGGCCTCTGTTCTCCTGCAGAGAGGTGGTTAGATCTGGCAGTCTTTTTTTGGTTTTGGTTTTTGTTTTTGAAGCAGCAATAATGACCCTAATTTCCCAGCTCTCGCTTGGTCTGTTTGTGATTGTTTTTTCAGATTCTATCTAGTTTCAAACTGCCTTATAGCCGAAGCCCAATAATCAAAACGTGCTCTTCCTTTTGGTTCATTACTATGTTTGTGATAAATTTCTGTGATTAAATGTATCTTTTTCTTTTGAATTTGTGGTGCTCTGGTACTACTGGTTAACAGCTATTTGCTATATTTACCTTATTCATGGGGCGGGGAGTGGATAAGGAGGAATGCGCTGTACAGATTCACATGTTTAATAAAGATAATTTTACTTTTAGTACTACAGACAATAGTAGAGAATAAGTCTTTTTTAAGAAATGCCACTTTGGTACCAACATGTAAAAATGCCATGGGAAATTAACGTATAACAACATATTAATAACCTGATGAAATACGCCAGTCACAAAAGACAAATACTGAATGATTCCACTTCTACGAGGTGCCTAGACTAGTCAAATTCATAGAAACAAACTAGAATGGTGGTTGCCAGGGGCTGGGGGAGGGGGAAATGGGGAGTTGTTTTAGAGTTTAAGTTTGCAAGATGAATTCTGGAGACGGATCGCATAATGATGCGAAGATACATTACTGAACTGTACGCTTTAAAAATGGTCAAAATAAATTTTGCTATGTGTAATTTTATCACAATTAAAAAAATTTTAAATATTGATAACCTGAAAAACTCTGTAAGAGAAAGAAATATCACCAATACTAAAAGAAGTCCAAGTGTGTATATGCTCACTTCAGGCCCTTATTTTTTGATCCTGAGTCAAGCATCAGACTAAAATATTTACAAATGAAATATCTGGGACTTGCTTTGAAATAATCCAGAAAAGCGGAAGTGAGAGGTGGTATGAATGAAACACAACAGGCCGTGAGCTGGTGACTGTCTACGGCAGGTGACGACAATGCGGGGCGTTCTCTACACTCTTCTCTCTCCTATTACATGTTTAAATTTTACTGTAATTAAAAAGTACAAACTCTTAACACACTGCAACACAGCAAGTGTTAATTAACCACCACGACCTAATATAGGTAATAATTTGAGAAAAATTATTTATAGAGTTGTAATTTTTTAAAGCTTCTCATACAATTAGAAAGAGATTTATTTTACTTTCATTACTGGTGATGTAGTGAACAGCAATGAAGCAATGACACTGGAGCCATTTTAGTTGTTTTTTTTTTTTTTTTAAAAACAGTCGTTCTGTAAATGAAGCAGGAAAAAAGGAAAAAGGAGGGAAGGATGGAAAGAAAGAAAAATAAAGTTAGAAAGAGATAAAGGAAAGAAGAAAGAAGAAAAGAAAGAAGGAAAAGAATAGAGAAAAAACAAAAAGAGAGGGAAAGCCTTGCCATTATGAGACATTTCCAGATTTTCAGGGAAATTTTCAAATGCCATAGTCCATAAAATTGTATGAAAAAGTAACAAATCAAGGGCATTAAAAAAACAAGGAAAACAAAATCAACCATTATAAGCTAAAAGTTATCTTAAAATAACAAGTAGAGGACTTCCCTGGTGGCGCATTGGTCAAGAATCTGCCTGCCAATGCGGGGGACACGGGTTCGAGCCCTGGTCCAGAAAGATCCCACATGCTGCGAAGCAACTAAGCCTGTGTGCCACAACTACGGAGACTGCACTCTAGAGCCCGTGAGCCACAACTACTGAGCCCACGTGCCACAACTACTGAAGCCTGTGCGCCTAGAGCCCGTGCTCCACAACAAGAGAAGCCACTGCAAGGAGAAGCCCTCACACCACAATGAAGAGCAGCCCCCGCTCGCTGCAACTAGAGAAAGCCTGTGTGCAGCAACGAAGACCCAACGCAGTCAAATAAATAAATAAATATTTTTTAAAGGTTAAAAAAAATAACAAGTAGGAAACCTATCACATTATATTTTAAAAAGTAGAAACACACTTGGCTGCCTTGTCTTTCAGAAGGGTGACCTGATTCTCTTCTACCTCTAGGTCAAGATTTCCAAGCAAACTTACACTAATACATTTCTTGTTCTAAATCTTAAACTGCT